>NC_041385.1:263739488-263766174 GCF_002162155.2 Triticum dicoccoides | reverse complement strand
ATATGAGTTTATGTCCTCTACAGCATTCACTTATTGGTATTTCTTCATGCTGTTTCTTCTGTAAGTGAATGTGATCGGACCCTTCCCCCTCTATGCTATACTCAACCCAGTCTATTCACAAATTCCTCATGTGCGTTCTAATTGAAACTCGTTCAAAGTCTTCACTGAGTCCTTGACAGCTGAAGAAATTGCGAACGAAACTTTAAAACAAATCTTATCCAGATTTTCGGTTTTACCGCTCAAACCGTTCCGCATCCCACGATGTATTATTTTATTCACCCACGATCTTACACGATCTCATCTACACAGTACGTGGATGACACATGTCGTGTGAAGGAGAAAGGGCAGGGGCATGTTCGTCCCAAAATCTTCGGGCGAACAGTTTTTCACCGTGGCTATAAATACCCCTCTCCCCTTCCTCACTTCATTTACTCCGCTCAGTCGCTGTCTCTCGCTCGAGCTCATCAAACCCTAGCGCCACCGCTACTCCATCGTCGCCGATGAGGAAGAGCTTTGCTGCCTCGACCTCGTCACCGTCGTACTCGCGCCGGTTGCGGAAATCTTCACTCCGCCGCCGCCGTAGCTGTCTCCCTCTGCCAAGTTAGGGCGTGGGAGATCTAACCTGACGAACTTCACATCTGTTCATCTCAGTTCGTCGTGTTCTTCAGTTCGGGTAATTAAAAGTTACTTTTATTACTCACTTTGATTCTCAAGCTTTCCTGAAAATCTTCAAAGGTGTTTTATTCTTCAAATCTTCACACATATGAACACCTCACACATTATATGCTCTTGATCCATTTCTCTAAGCAATCATTTTCTTCAAGATTCCTCAATTGTGTGGATCTTCGATCTGTACAACTCTTGAACCTAAGACAAGAACGCTTAGTGAAATTCCTCAAGGCTCATCTGGTCAAATTCCTCAAAACTTGTCTTTTCAAAAAACCTTCTGAGAACGCATATGACCTCTCCAAATTCCTCGCACCTACACTCTGTTCATAGGTACTCATGTCCGCTGCTGAATCACTAGGTTCTCATCAACTTAACTCATTTGCAGCGTTCCTTGAGGAAAAATTGCATACTTCTTCAGAGTGTTCAATTGTTCAAATTCCTCATCTGAAGAATATGGCTGAAGGAAAGAGACCGCATAAAGGAGGAAAGAAGCATGAGGTCATGACTGCTTTCGAGATCCCTGATGACATATATAAGGACTATTGCACACCTAATGAAGCCAAGTTTGGCAAAGAGAACAAAAATCAGCGCAAGGTGCGCATTCAGAGGATTGAACGGAGATGGGCAAGAGAATGGAGGGAGTACCGATATGTAACTCCAAAGTACATGAAGAAATTCGCTTTAAACCCTCCATGCCCAAGAGCTTCATTGGCACCTGGCCAAGTAGCTGATCCCACCAGTATCAAAAGTGGTGAGGACTTTCCTGAAGAATGGGCTAAGCGCCAAGCCAAATTGGCAAGACAAGCCAAGGAGGCAGTAAGGAAATTCAATGAGGATTCTGCTGCTGCTGCTGCTACTGAGGCCTCAGTCAAGGCGAGGAAATCAATGCCAAAGAAGCCTGCTCGCAAGCCAAGTGCTTCACCGACAGCACCCTCACGGCCAAGTTCCTCAGCTATGCCCTCACGGCAAATTCCTCAGACTGCTACAGCTCCATCAAAGTCCTCAGCTCCTGTGCATCTGGCTACATGTCAAAGGACTATGGGTTTTGTCGTGGATTTGTCACGGCAGATGTCCTTGTGAAAGGACTTAGTCGTGGAGCCATCGTTACGGGTTAACTTGAAGGGGTTAAAGCGGACACAAAGACACAAGGGTTTATACTAGTTCGGCCCCTTCGATGAAGGTAAAAGCCTACGTCTAGTTGTGATGGAATTGATGTGGTCTCGATGACTAAGGAGCAAACAAGCTTCGCCTAGGCCTCGAGTTGTAGTTGTCTGTCCTTGAACCGCCGCCGGGTCGTCCCCTTATATACACGGGTGACGCCCGTCGGTCCACAGAGTCCCAGACCGGTTCATACTCGTATCCCGGTTGGTCTCTCTCTATTCCTAACTTACAATGCAAGTTTACATATCAAGCCGGTTTACGGCTACAGGTTCTAAACCGACTACAGGCCTTGGGCCTTCATCTGCTTAATCACCTTTAAACTACTAATGAAGCTAACCCAGCCCAGGTAGGCCGATGCACGCCCAGTGGTAATATCCCCAACATTAGGCCCCAGATTGATTTGAACTGGTTCATGTCAATCCTTCACAAAAATCTTTGTCTTCAACATCTTCTGGTAATTGGTAAACCGCCATGTCGTCATCATCTCTGGTTGCTATAAACCGGCATGACATCATCATGAAGTTAACATTTATGACGCCTTCTTTTATTAATAGATCTGCGATACCCAAAGCAGCAGCTCCACTTCCGAATTTTGTGGCTCCTGGATCCGCGCGCCTGACACACGTCCTTTGCCTTATAAATAGGACCGAAGGGTCATTTCCTTTTCTCCCCTTCGTCTCTTTCTCTTCGTCTTCCTCGCGTCGCCAGCCTCGGAACTCCGCCGCCGCTGTTGACCTCTGCATCGTCTTGGGCCGCTGCATCAACCTGAACGCACTAGAGCACCGCGGCAGCCTTCCGCGTCTTCCTCGATTCTGGTAAGCCTTCTGTTCTTCTTAACATAGATCTGTTCTAGGGTTTCGTGTTCTTGCCGTGTTCATCACTTGTTCATGCTCGTACCCAGACTTCTGGATAGATCTGTGAAACCCTGCTCTGACTAGCAGTAGCTTTTTAGCATCCGCCTGTAGTTTCACGCTCAAGTCTATAGATCTCATCCACATACCTGCCCATTGATTTACTTCCGTTCTGCTTTAACCTTTTGAATATTTTCTGTTTTTCTGAACTTGCTTCAGATCCATTGCTGCAATAAGACCTTGTGAAACCTGTTTCTGCATACTTAGCCATCCGCAACCTCAATTGCTTTCAATGTTTAGATCAGGCGGTTTAACTTAATATAGAAAAAGTTAATAAACCGATATATACCATTAGTCCCCTTGTTGAACCGCCAGAACTCTTTAGCCATATGACGCCACTTCATAGAAATCCGGTTTAAATATACTGCCTCCGATTTAGCATTGTTCATACCAGCGCCTTCTTTTATCCAACATATTCTTGAACCAGAATCACCTGTTTCTTGTAGATCTCACCATGGCCAAACAAGTATATGAGTGCAACTGGGTTCCTTCTCGTGTCACAGAAACTCAGTTGGATAATTTAGTCTCGATCGGCGCTTTAGACAGCAAAGAGACTATCCACTAGAGGGTTCCTGGTGATGAATGTCCTCCCACACCTCAAGAGGGAGAGGTTGTGATCTTTGCGGATCATTTAGCCCGGTGCTTCAAACCGCCCACCTCTAAATTTTACCGGGATGTGTTAGCCAATTTTCAACTCCGCCCGCAATATACTGGCCCCAACTCTGTTACCAACTTATGTCACTTCCAAGTGCTCTGTGAGGTATACCTTCAAGAGGAACCCACAGTTGAATTGTTCAGAGACTGCTTCCACTTAAACCGCCGCACAGAATTCACTGATGGTCCCAATACCGAATTGGGCGGTATGGAAATTCAAAAAAGGAAAGAGATCACTTATCCCCATGCCAGACTACACAGTCACCCCAAGGAGTGGAATGCAACATGGTTTTACTGCAAAGATACTTCCCCTGATGATGAAAATCCTTTGCCTGGCTTTCGTCCGGAGCGGCTCAGCAATACGCACCCCTTCCCACAAAGGTTAAGTGCCAAGGAGAGAAGTAAATACACTCCGCAACTACCCAAGCTCCGAGCCTTCATGGCCAACGGTTTAACAGGAGTAGATCTCGCACGCTGTTGGATATCATGGAGCATACTGCCTCTCAGCCGGCGCTCCGGTTTAATGTGCAAGTATACTGGTAGCGTTGATGACCCACTTCGACACACCAACATCCAGCTCTCAGATGATGAAGTCACAGAGGCTGTGAAGAAAATGTTGAACGAACCGAAACACCTCTGCGCTCAAACCGGCCTGCTCCCTTTCTGTGCTACCAACAAACCGCCAGCTGTAAGATTCTGATTGCATTTTTTACTGAACCTGTTATTGCTATTTCTGCCTAACATCAACTGCTACTTACTCAGGGTGATAATCCGTTTTGGAGCAAGAAGCTTCCACAAGAAAAACCAAAGAAAATGGAACGGTCAACCCGGCCAAAGACCAAGGTTGTCAAGAAGCCTGCTAAAAAGAGGAAAACCACCGCTTCATCTGATCCGGCTGTTGATGATGATGTGGGTAACTCGGACCTTGAGGTAGAACTCGATTCACTACGCTTACTTTTTACACGCCTTATTGATGATGATACTTGTCAGGACGACGCTGAAGCCAGTAATGCTGATGTCGCTGAGGTAACTATTCTCTCTTCCGATTCAGATCCTTTGCCTTTGCCAAAACTTCGTCAGGCAAACCAGAAGTTAAATTTTCTCACCCTCTTGCTTACTTGGATCCCAAATTTCTTATGAAGACTCAGCAACATGAAGCTCGCCGCACGACCCGGCACAGCGGCCAGGTAGTTACCTCCGCCGGTTTACCAAACAGTCTGGTTCGAAAACGCCGCTCAGAGGTCTCCGACCTTTTTATTAATTTCTATCCTAAAGCGGGTTTCATCCGTCAACCTCTTAATCCGTCTGACTCCGATTATCAGGTTACTTCTCATTCATCCTCTGGTGAATCATCGGCCACTCAGCTGCCACCACTGAAAACGGTTCTTGGGTAAGTTAGACTGAACATATGCTTCTGGTATACTACGTTATAACTTATGTTGTTCCTTGACTCTTTGTTTCTCTTTCAGGGCTAAACCTAAACCGAGCAAGAAAGCCCGCCTGGATAAAGCGGCCGAGGAAGATGTCGCCCCTGAACAGGATAAAGCACCAGATCTTGAAGCGTTCATTCATGAGGATATTCCCAATGATCCTCCCTTTCAAGATGATGCTATTCCTGACAAAAGGCCTATCAATACTCCAGTCCCTGTTGACCAGCCTGCCAGCTCCGTCCGGATTGAAAGATCCCGCAGTCCTTCAAAACCTGGTGATAAACCGACCGCGCCAACGCAAACCGGCGAGTCCAAGGACGATGACATTGTAATTACCAGCGTAGGTCGCTTTGAACCAGGGAATCCTGTCGCTTTAGCCAAGCATACTGTGAAAGAAGATTTTTCTGCCATGAACAAAGGTAAATGGGATTTTGATCTGGAAACATATGCTGCTCTGAGTGCCCAAGATCTTCATTCTGGTTACTTGAACCGGTTATACACTAGTCGTGACTGTGAAGCTGGTCTGGTAAAGATGATGAGAGATAAATTTGAGGTAACTTCCTTGTGCTTCTTCTTTTAATTACTGCCACTGTATTACTCCTCCTAGCCCCCAAGGGCCGGTTTGTAACCTTCTTCAAACCGGGACTTGAATATAGTCCTCAATACTTTGAAATCCATCAATGTAGCCCACAAGGGCCGGTTCAACTTAGTATAGTTAAACCGGGACTCCAATAAAGATTCTAACATCAGAACATAACTGAGCAAATAGCCATTAGCCCCCAAGTGCCAAGTTGAATACCTGTATTGAACTTGGGACTTTGCGATTTAGTAATAGATGAAGATTGAAGGTGCATTAGCCCCCAAGTATCAAGCGTATAACTTGTTATGTGGTTGGTACTTCAAATTCTTGTACCGTTTGTTTAAAGCCAAGCACTGTCTTTACGCAGGCTGAAGTGAGGATCAAAGAGGACCGGATTACTGATCTGCAGGAAACTTTGAAAACCCAACAAGCCGAAACCGACAAGGCAAGGGAAGAATTAACCAGCGCTTTGAGCATCACAATAGCTGAAGGAGGGCTTCAAAAAGGAGCGGGCTGATTGGGCCACTGAGAAGGCCGCTTTAATAAAAAGAGCTGAAAACGCTGAAGCTGCCCTTAAACCGGTGGTAGATGAGCAGACCGCCGTAAAGCGGCAAGTACATGCCATGACTGCTGCTATCTTTGGTAAGCTCCTTTTGGTTTTTTTGACAACTTTGGCCTTCTTATAATAGATCCGGTTTGTGATCTTTTCTGTATTGTTGCAGGTACACGCATTGGTCACTTAGGGTCAGATGTTCGGAAGAAATTGAAGGCTGCCTACACTTTAATTGAACAGCTATATACCGGAGCGCAGCGGATCATCACCACTGCATCTCATAACAATCCGGCACCCACTTTAATCCAAGATACTCTGAATAGGTTGTCAACGCTTCCTGCTCGGATTGAAGAGCTGAAAAAATCTGCTACTCGAACCGGAGCCATTAATGCCTTGATCCAGGCAAAAGCATGGGTGCCGGATTTCGATCCTGTTGAAGCAGCTCAAGGCTATCCCAGCTTGAAGGAAGATGGCTCAGAGTTCAATGAAGATGATTTGAGGGCGATAAACCGTGCAGTACGCCCTCTGGCTTGTCAATTGGCTGAAGAGGCAGACTTGTCGCATTATCAAGCTCAGTACAATGATCAGAACAAACGAGTGGCTGCACCAATCCCTGAAGCAGAGAATCTGATTCCTCCAATCCGTAAGCATACTTACGCTCCTGATATTGAACCGTCTTCTCTGATCCATGAAGAGGCTGTCTTTCAAGCTTTAATGGGAATCGACTGGACCACTGTTGATTTCCAGCCAATGGATAGAGATGAGGAAGCTGAAGCGGCGCGGGACGATCCACAACCATCAGACCGGGGCGATGAGCAGGCTTGAACCGGAGGCCGGTTTAAATAGCTGCTTAATTATGATCCGCCAGAACAACAATGATCTTATTTGGGCACCGCGTTGCCTTGTAATAGAATAGCAAATACTGTTGCTTTAAATATGCCTTCGTGCATAAGTACTGATGCTTTTGCTTGAAATCCTCAATTTATATTTTGTGCAATCAGAAAATCTTGAACTGTGGTGGAGGTTATACCGCCAGCCAGTTTATGATCTTGATATATATATCATCAATGTATTGAAGACATATAATCAAATATGCGATACAAAATACCTGCCATCGCTGGGCATCAAGTTGGCTTAGCCAGGCTTGAAACGGAGGTTTTATAAACCATTACCATCAAAGGGGAGAAAACAACTCCCATGTAAACCGTGCTGGGTCATTATGAGCCCCCCTGTTACTCCATGATGTTAACAGGAAAGTTAAACCGGGCATATTTCTCCGGATTAAAAATGAACTGAATTCCGTCAGCTGAACCGGTAAAGAAGTGTTGTTGGTTTAAAGGAAACACAACAAAAATTGAAGAATAGTCATAAAAGAAATATGGAAGCAAAGGCAATGATAAAAACCGCTTGCAAAAACATGCTTTACTGAGCTGATCAGATGGCGTTACCATGGTCGGATAGGACCAAGCCCCCAATAGGAGTGACAATGGTTCAAGTCAGCCAGGTCCCCAAATGAAACCGTGGCATTTATGCCGATCAAAAGGCGTGGCAATGGTTCGGGTTCGACCAAGCCCCCAAGTGATTCTGTGGCCTTAGGCCGATCAAGAGGCGTGACTGGTTCGGACTTGACCATGTCCCCAAGTGATCTTGTGGCTTTCGCCTATCAAAAGGTGTCGCATTGGTTCAGACACGACCAAGGCCCCAAGTGATATCACAAAGCTTTTTTGAAAAGCAAATTTCAAGGGGTAAACCGGAGGCCGCTTTAAAACAAAACCACTCCATGTAACCACACATGATATGAAAGGACAGAGACCCCGCTTTAGCTGAGGCTCCGGTTTTATTATATCAATGATAATATATACACTGTCATAATATGTACATAGATAGAGCTGATGGCTCAAGTGTAGTAAGGCCGAAGATGAGCTATGTTCCACGGCCTATTGGTCTCCTCCTCTGATGTGCGTGAGTCTTTATGCTCTCGAATATCAATCAGATAGTACGACCCGTTGTGCAGATTCTTGCTGACCACGAAAGGTCCCTCCCAAGGTGGGGATAACTTGTGCATATCCGTCTGGTCTTGGATGAGCCGAAGCACCAAATCTCCTTCTTGAAAAGCTCTGGTTCTGACCCGGCGACTGTGATAGAGACGAAGATCTTGTTGATAAGTCGCCGAGCGGGCAGCCGCTATGTCACGCTCCTCATCTAATAGGTCCAAAGCATCTTACCGTGTTGTCTCATTGTCCGCTTCAACATAAGCCACCACACGAGGCGAATCGTGCCGGATATCACTAGGGAGAACCGCCTCTGCTCCGTAGACCATGAAAAACGGCGTGTTCCTGTAGATCGGTTGGGAGTAGTATTGATACTCCATAGCACAGATGGTAGCTCTTCAACCCAACAACCCGGTGTTCTTTGCAATGGAACCATAAGCCAGGGTTTGATGCCTCACAAGATCTCTTGATTAGCCCGTTCTGCCTGCCCATTGGACTGGGGGTGAGCCACTGATGATACGTCAAGTCGGATGTGCTCACGTTCACAGAATTCCTTCATAGCACCTTTGGATAAATTGGTACCATTGTCAGTAATAATACTGTGTGGAAAGCCAAACCGGAAAATCACCTTTTTAATGAACTGCACCGCTGTAGCTGCATCACACTTGCTGACAGGCTCGCTTCAACCCACTTGGTAAACTTGTCAACTACCACCAAAAGGTGGGTTTTCTTATCCTTGGATCTTTTAAAAGGTCCGACCATATCCAGCCCCCATGTTGCAAACGGCCAAGTAATTGGAATCATCCTCAATTCTTAAGCCGGCACATGAGCACGCCTTGAAAATTTCTGACAGCCATCACACCGTTTAACCAAGTCCTCCGCATCAGCATGAGCTGTCAACCAGTAAAACCCGTGACGAAACGCCTTAGCCACCAGAGACTTTGAACCGGCGTGGTGACCACAATCCCCTTCATGGATTTCGCGTAAAATTTCACAGCCTTCCTCAGGAGAGACGCAGCGTTGAAACGCCCCTGATACACTACAACGATGCAATTCGCCATTGACAATTGTCATAAACTTGGATCGCCGGACTATCTGCCTGGCTAGAGTCTCATCCTCTGGCAACTCTCCCCGGTTCATGTACGCAAGATAAGGAACTGTCCAATCCGGTATAATATGCAGGGCTGCCACCAATTGAGCCTCCGGATCAGGAATAGCCAAATCCGCTTCACCCGGGAGCTTGACTGACGGGTTGTGCAACACATCAAGAAAGACATTAGGCGGGACCGGTTTACGCTGAGAGCCCAACCGGCTTAAAGCGTCTGCCGCTTCATTTTTTCAACGATCCACGTGATCCACCTGATAACCTTTGAAGTGACCCGCGATCATATCCACCTCCCAACGATATGCATCCGTAAGTGGGTCTTTAGAATCCCAAGTGCCAGACACCTGTTGAGCCACGAGATCCGAGTCACCGAAGCACTTAACCCGACTTAGGTTCATCTCCTTAGCCATCCGGAGACCATGGAGAAAAGCTTCATACTCAGCTGCATTATTAGTACAAGGGAACATTAAGCGGGGAACATAACAAAACTTATCACCTCGTGGGGAAGTTAATACGACTCCAGCCCCCGAGCCCTCCAATTGCCTGGATCCATCAAAATGGATAGTCCAATATGTGTGATCCGGCTTCTCCTCTGGTGCTTGCAACTCAGTCCAATCATTGATGAAATTTACAAGGGCTTGAGACTTCACCGCCGTCCGAGGTACGTACTTCAATCCGTGCGGCCCAAGTTCTATAGCCCACTTGGCAATCCGGCCAGTCGCCTCCCGGATCTGTATGATATCGCCCAAGGGAGCTGAACTGACCACTGTGATGGGGTGCCCTTGGAAATACTGCTTCAACTTCCGGCTTGCCATAAAAACTCCATATACCAGCTTCTACCAATGCGGATACCTTTGCTTGGATTCAATAAGCACCTCGCTGATATAGTAAACCGGCCGCTGAACCGGATATTCCTTGCCCGCCTCCTTGCGTTCTACCACAATAGCCACGCTAACTGCGCGAGCATTGGCCGCTACATATAGTAATAACGGCTCCTTGTCGACCGGAGCTGCAAGAACGGGCGGATTGACTAATTGCCGCTTCAAGTCCTCCAACGCTTCATCAGCAGCCGTACTCCAGATGAATTGATCTGTCTTTCTCAGCATCTGGTATAAAGGGATGGCCTTCTCTCCGAGGCGGCTGATAAACCGGCTTAGCGCGGCAATCCAACCTGCCAAACGTTGAACATCGTTGATACACTTCGGTTTAGCCAGGGAGGAGATAGCCGTGATCTTCTCCGGATTAGCCTCAATTCCTCTGTTGGACACAAGAAAGCCCAGTAACTTGCCTGCCGGAACACCAAAGGCACATTTGGCCGGTTTAAGCATCATCTTGTAAACCCGCAAGTTGTCAAAGGTTTCCCGCAAATCATCAACCAGCGTCTCCTTCTGCCTTGACTTGACTACAATATCATCCACATAGGCGTGCACATTACGGCCGATCTGTTTATGCAGGCAGTTCTGTACACACCGTTGATAAGTGGCTTGGGTGCTCTTGAGCCCAAAGGGCATAGATACATAGCAGAAGGCTCCAAAGGGAGTAATAAATGCCGTCTTCTCCTGGTCCTTAACCGCCATCTTGATCTGATGATACCCAGAATACGCATCCAAAAAACTCAAACGCTCACAACCCGCCGTGGCATCAATAATCTGGTCAATGCGGGGGAGGGCAAAAGGATCCGCTGGACAAGCCTTGCTAAGATCCGTGTAATCCACACACATACGCCAAGTGCCTTTTTTCTTAAGAACCAGCACCGGATTAGCAAGCCACTCTGGATGGAACACTTCAATGATAAAACCAGCGGCTAAGAGCCTGGCCACTTCCTCTCCAATAGCTTTGCGCCTTTCTTAGTTAAACCGGCGGAGAAACTGCTTTACCGGTTTATACTTGGGATCAACATTAAGAGTGTGCTCAGCGAGTTCCCTCGGTACACCTGGCATGTCAGAAGGCTTCCATGCAAAAATTTCCCGATTCTCACGGATGAACTCGATGAGCGCGCTTTCCTATGTAGGGTCCAAGTTGGCACTGACAGTTAACTGCTTGGACGAATCGCCGGGCACGAAGTCAACAAGCTTGGTCTCAGCCACGGATTGGAACTTCAGATCTGAATGATGCTCCGTAGTTGGCGTCTTCAAAGGGGTCATGTCCGCCGGATCAACATTGTCCCTATAATATTTCAACTCCTCCGTGGCACAAACCGACTCTGCATAGGCCGCATCACCTTCCTCACATTCCAAAGCAATCTTGCGGCTCCCATGAACCGTTATTGTCCCTTTGTGACCTGACATCTTGAGCTGCAAATAGATATCACAAGGCTGTGCCATGAATTTGGCATAAGCCGGCCGCCCAAACAAGGTGTGATACGGGCTCCGGATCTTCACCACCTCAAAGGTTAGTGTTTCGGATCGGGAATCATGCTCGTCCCCAAAAACCACCTCCAGGGCTATCTTACCAACAGGGTATGCTGATTTGCCAGGACCACACCATGGAACACCGTATTAGACGGTCTGAGATCTTTGTCCGTTAGCCCCATGCGGCGGAATGTCTCATAGTACAGGATGTTAATACTGCTCCCTCCATCCATGAGCACCTTGGTGAACTTATAACCTCCCACCTGAGGGTCTACCACTAATGCCAACTGGCCCGGATTGTCAACCTGGGGTGGGTGATCCTCCCTGCTCCACACGATAGGCTGCTCCGACCAGCGTAAGTAACGTGGTACGGCCGGTTCAACAGAGTTCACCGCTCGCTTGTGGAGTTTCCGGTCGCGCTTATCCAAGCTAGTTGTGAAAACGTGATACTGCCCATTGTTCAACTGTTTTGGCTGGCTCTGATAACCCGACTGCTGCTGATGCTGCTGTTGGTTGTAACCCCCGTGACCGCTCTGATTATTCTGGTTGTTGTGACCGCCTTGATTGAAACCTGAACCGGAAGCTCCATCATGACCCGGCCCATGGAAACCGGATCCTGAGCCACCACCTGACCCACGGTCATACCGGAAGGCATTAGAGTTCTTAAATTCCTGCATAATGTAACAATCCTTCCAAAGGTGGTTAGCCGGCGCCTCCTTCGTCCCGTGCTTTGGACAGGGCTGATTCAACAAATAGTTTAAGCGATCCGGGTTAGGATTTGGAGCCCCACTACGACTCGCCGCTTTACCTCTGCGCCGCTGACCCTTGTCCTGCGCATTAGTGTTAGCCACAAAGTCCATGCTGCCATCCGCTTTACGCTTGCCTCCGTTTCCATGGCCCGCCGGTTTGTATTGATGCCCCTTGGAGTTGCTATTCTTCTTTCCCTTCCCTGCTTCGTCATCGTCAGTCTCGGGATCCTTGGTACTATCGGAATCAGCATACTTCACTAAAGCGGCCATGAGAGTTCCCATGTCATTACAGAACCGCTTCATACGCCCCAACTTCAACTTTAAAGGCTTAAACCGGCAGTTGCCCTCCAGGGTTAAGATCGCAGAGTCAGCATCGATCCTGTCAAAGAAGTGCAAGACTTCCGAAACGCGGCGTACCCAATGGGTTGTTGACTCTCCGTCCTCCTGAACACAAGCCGCCAAGTCTACTATGGACTTAGGTTGCTTACACGTATCTTTGAAATTCTGGATAAACCGGGCCCGCAACTGGGCCCATGAACTGATAGAATTAGGCGGCAGGCTCTTCAACCAAGTACGGGTCGTGCCTTCAAGCATCATGGTAAAGTACTTTGCACACGCGGTCTCATCCACATCCAGCATCTCCATGGCCATCTCATAACTCTCTACCCACGCTTCTGGAGATAAATCAACGATGTAATTCGGCACCTCGCGCGGACCCTTGAAGTCTTTGGGCAGGCGTACATTGCGTAAAGCGGGGACTAAATAGGGTACTCCCAAGCTAGATGCGACCCCTGGCCCGGCAGAGGTGGTAGGACGAACCGGTGTAAGCTGACCCACCTCGTTCTGTGCTGCTAACTCGGCCTCCCTTCATGCCCGGGCCCGGTCCACTACCTCCTGAGCATCGCGAACACCACCTGCCAGGCTATTGCCACGGGCCGCTTCACGGTTCCGCGCATTGCTTGATACGGCCGGTTCATCCATGCACCTGCTATAGCTCCAGCTTGGACGAGGTGTGGAATGAATCGGATCGCGGCTATATGAATATGCCTCCTGCTGAATCAAAGCGGTCCGGAGAAGTTCCTTAACCCGGCGCGTCTCTATTGCTTGCCGAGAGTCTTCTTCGACCGGGATAGCTTCTAATCGCGCAGCAGCTGCGACAAGATTGTCCATAGGATTAGAATAATGACCCGGAGGTGTCTGGACCGGCGGAGGAAACACAACGTTCTGCCGAGGAGGCTCCATCAGGCGGGGTTGGACCGTCGCTCCTGGCCCTGGTGCCTCAACTCGGTTTACCTCCCGGTGCCCCGGCGGATTGCTGGTTCCAGCTTCCGGAGTGTGAAAGAGATTTCTAGGGTCGAAACCTAACGGCGGGTGTGATCTGTGCTTCCGCTTCAAGACCTCCTGTGATGCGTTCTGGTCCGCATGAGCTTATAGGCCTGGGCGTCCAAAGCGGCCCGCTCTGCGGCCATCCTATCCTTCTCTGCTGCCAGGTCGGCTTTGGCCTGTACGATCTGCTCTCTCACCTTTGCAACTTCTGCATCATGGGCCTCCTGATCCGCCGGATTGGCCTCTGCCATAAGTACAGCTAGTGCGTCAAACAGGTCAGACAGAACTTGAACCGGTGGGCACACAAGGCCTCCTGCCCCTGCTGCTGCTGCCGCTGCTGATCCGGGGAGCATTGCTGTTGCGGTCGAAGAGTGATTCGCCGCCTGCGTGCCGGCCATGAATATTCCAACCTGGTTGATCTGATCTGGGGGGTCCGAAATACTGTCGCCATCGGAACAGCCCCTAATCTGGTCGTCTTGCAACTGGTATAATGACTCGGTCTCCTCGGTCGAGGACTCGTTGTCGGAATAGACGACGGTCTCGCTACCGTATTCTGACTCGTCCTCATGCTCTCCTCCGTGGATGACTCCGACAAAGGCACGCTTCACGGCCGGTTTAACCTGGGTAGATCTCACACGCTGAGCCGTCTCGACGAGGTCGGTGCAGATGTCCGGCTCAGGCCCAGGCTCACCAATCTTGCCGACGAAAACGTGTATGCCACCAAAGGGGACCCGGTATCCGTACTCGATCGAGCTGGCTTCGGGACCCCATCCTACATCGTCGATGTAGAGTTTGCCACGACGACTCTTGGTCATCCGGCCCACAACATAGCCTTCGAGTCCTTCGAATTTGCCCTCCAAGATCATCAAACCGTCGTGCGATAGCCCCACGGTGGGTGCCAACTGTCGTGGATTTGTCACGGCAGATGTCCTTGTGAAAGGACTTAGTCGTGGAGCCATCGTTACGGGTTAACTTGAAGGGGTTAAAGCGGACACAAAGACACAAGGGTTTATACTAGTTCGGCCCCTTCGATGAAGGTAAAAGCCTACGTCTAGTTGTTATGGAATTGATGTGGTCTCGATGACTAGGGAGCAAACAAGCTTCGCCTAGGCCTCAAGTTGTAGTTGTCTGTCCTTGAACCGCTGCCGGGTCGTCCCCTTATATACACAGGTGACGCCCGTCGGTCCACAGAGTCCCACACCGGTTCATACTCGTATCCCGGTTGGTCTCTCTCTATTCCTAACTTACAATGCAAGTTTACATATCAAGCTGGTTTACGGCTACAGGTTCTAAACCGACTATAGGCCTTGGGCCTTCATCTTCTTAATCACCTTTAAACTACTAATGAAGCTAACCCGGCCCAGGTAGGCCGGTTCACGCCCAGTGGTAATATCCCCAACAGGTTTTTCAATTGCTTCTGGTGTCTCAGCAAGTTCCTCAGTTGCACCAATGTCCTCATCAGGCCCCACACTGTTGAAGACTAAAGCAACAGCTGGACGCGGTCCTCGGCCAAGTCCAAGGAAGAAGCAGGTCACATTCCATGTGCCCTCTGATGATGAAGCTTCTGATGATGAACTTGCAGAAATCATCAGAGATAGACAAGTGAAGGCCGCTAGAGCCAAAGGCACATCTGTGCCACTGCTTTTGGATCCGAGGAAAATCCTCGACTACATTGACCTCTGGCACAAGGATCCAAACACCCCAATGCCTGATCTTCCTCTGACTCCTGGTCAAAGTCAAATGATGACCCATTTCATCACTCAAGAGAAATGGAAATTTGAGAAGGCAAGAGAGATAAAGAAAGCTCAATACAGAAAGGAGAAGCTCCTGAAGAAAAATGTCATCAGAATGACACCTGAGGAACTTCTCCAGGCTCAATCTGAAATTCAAGCCCTCAGCAAAGACTTCGATGCATACTATGCTGATTGGCAAGGAGCCAAAGTGAGATTCGTCAACCTGACAAAGAAAATGACAACTGTTGCAGCTCCATCGCAACAAGAAAACCCTCAGGCTGCAGACTCTGCTCAGCCTGCTGAAGAACATGCCAGCCCCGCTGATGACTTTCAGCCTGCTGATGAAAATACAAGTTCCAGGGCTGATGACTCCATCCCAGCCGCTGAAGAAATTGCCAGGGCATCCACTAGTGGTGCGCCTGAAGAAACTGAAGAGATCAGGGCAACTACATCAGTTGCGCCTGAAGAAAATCAACCAAGTTCCTCAGCTCCTCCCGCGCCTACGCCAAATTTAATTCTTCCTTCTGCCTATGAAGTGAAGAAGACCAAGGCTGCAGAGCGAGCTGCAGTGAAGAAAAGGAAGGCATCAGCTGCGTCAAATTCTTCAGTTGCGAAGAAAATGAAGCCAATGACCGGCTCTTTTGATAATCCAATTGATGCTGTTCCAATTTCCTCCATGTCATCAAAGGAAATTGTTCCTTATGGAGAAGACTATAAGATCCCAAGTGGATCTGATGAAGAAAATCATTCTGCTGCTACGTCAGAGCAGCTTGATGACGAAATTGAAGTGGACGCAATCCCTTCAACGCCAGCCATTTCCTCACCTCTGCCTCAGTTCACAGCTGAAGAGGCTGGTGTTGAGGAAATTGAAGATGAAGATGTGGATATTGGATGCACCACACCTGTGATGAACAATGACTTTTGGGAAAGTCAGCATCCCAATACTCCTCTCTTCACTCCTATACAATAGATTCCTCAGTCCCCGGCAACAACAGTTCAGATGGGCTCTGAAGAAACTCATCCCACTACTTCTGTTCATGAAGATATTCCAGCCGCTAGTGCTGAAGAACCTGCTGCTGCTGATCCTCAAGTTGCACAAGAAGAGGAACCAGAAATTCCTCAGCCTGAAGAACCTGAGCTCGCGATTCCTGAGGTTGTGCTGCAAATCACTGACACTCCTCTGCCCAAGCCGAAGAATCCATTCTCAAGCAAGCAAAAATTCAAGGCTGAAGACTTCTTTTCGGAGCATGTGTTCTTCACTAACTATAATCCATATGACTCTGCTCGCATAAGGAAGAGGTGTTTCTGGACTGCTAGTCAAGCCAACTTCTATTCCTCGGTGCTGTTTGACAAGGACAAAATCTTCGATCATGAACATATTCCTCACGTGGATATGGAATCTCTGCCATGCTTCGAGCCAGTCCTCAGTGTTATTCACGATGCAGGATTACTCAACTTCTGCACTGATATCTGTGATTGGAATGAAGAACTCATTCTTCAGTTCTACGCTACACTGCATATCACTGGCAATGCTGAAGATGTCAATTCATGGGTGCTGGATTAGATGACTGAAAACACTCATTATAAGGCACCGGCAACTGAATTGCTTCGTGTCCTTCCTCTTGATCCTCCCCATGACAGTGCACGTTGCATCTACAATGACCCTAAACTAACAAATCACTATATGCAAGTGCTCATGAAGCCCTTGAAGCCAGGGCAGGCCCCACGAACCAAATTCCTCGTCAAGGAATTGCTCTATGTGCCCCGGACTGTCTATCGCATTCTGACAAAGACAATGAGTCCTATCAAAGGCCACGACTCAAATGATGAAGAAGTCGTTGGCATCATGAAGAATATGCTTCTCAACATCATTCATGGCGTTCCCGTCAACTTCCATGATTTCTTCATGAGGACTCTAGCAAACGTTGCTATGTCACCATTCGAGCTAAAGCCCTATGCGCCTTGGATTATGAGATTCATAAGGGCAAGATCTTCACTGAATTACAAAGCTGACACTCTGAACCACGGTAGCTACTTGCCTCCCATTGAAGTCCTCAAACGACCAGTTTCATCATCTGATGATAAAGGCAAGGCAGCTGCTGTGATCGATGAAGGCACTCGTCCATTGGATGGTCAATTTCGTCTGGCTACATCTTACTCTACCAATGACAACTCTGCCACACATGACACTGCCGCAAATACCTTAGCCAAGCAAAATCCTCAAGCCACAGCACCCAGGGTGATGACTGACCGTGAGTTACTCCTCAGTCTTCATCAGAAGGTTGATCGCAATCACAAATGGGTAAAGCGTCAGTTTGCTGCAATTCTTCACAACATGACCTCAACACATAATGCAGTGAAGAAAAACCACTACTACCTTCATGAAACCCTCAACCGCACCTGGGCTGTTCTCACTCATGTTTATAGCACTGAAGAACTGAAGACTATGGGTCTTAAGGAAGAATTTGACTGCTCTGCACCTCCTCCGAAGAAATTCAAGAGGGTCAAAGTTCCTCCACTGGTGGCCAGCTGTTATTCTTCATCGCGTGATACTGATGAGTATGAAGATTTGGACGACACTACGGCAGGCCCTGCTACAACAAACAACCCCGACAACGCTGGCGCTCCTCCATCAACTTGAAATTCTTCAGGGGCGTTAGTCCTCAGTTTCGATCCTTTTGGTCATTTGATGACAAAGGGGGAGAAATCTAAGTTAGTCTTCAAGCGGGTCTATACTAAGGGCATTTTTTTTAAGTTACAAATCTCGTTCTTCCGAAACTTTTATTGGATCGAGTTGTAATATTAAACCCGATGGTGCCTTGATACTTTTGGACGGTGCTCTGATACTTTTGATGCACTGAGCTCTGATACTTTTGATGTGTCATTCTGCATGCTTATTCCTCGTTAATATTATTGCACGCATGCTGAATTACATCAGGCACCATATTTCATCATGCATTTCAAATTCTTCAAATTATATATCAAATGCGTGTATGAATTACAAGATATAGGGGGAGATCTCCATGATTCAACTCTTCAAATGTGCATTGCCTCAAAAGCAAATTCCTCACTATGCACATCTTCAGGGGGAGTTCTTCTATATCTTGCAATCAAATTCCTCAATATCAGTATTTACACTTCATATGTTTATCCCCGTTGAAAACTTAACCTATGTTGTCATCAATCACCAAAAAGGGGGAGATTGTAAGTGCATCTAGTGCCCCTTAGTGATTTTATTGTATTGAAGACTTATAGGTTAAGGGACTGATGCGTTTGTGAGTGTACACAGGTCTATAAGTCTATGAGGAGTTTGATATTTACAGAGAAAGTCGACCCCTAAAAATGAAGTTCTTCGACTGAAGACTTTGATATTCTGAAGACCTTCTGAAGACTTTGAAAGTGAAGAAATTGGTGTGACCTTGAAGACTTGATATTCATTTGAGGAACATGAAGCCTGAAGACTTTTGCTTTCGTAGTTTCATTTTCTCTTTCTTGAGTCATAGGAAACACCGTACTGTTAAAGGGGGTCGAGGAAATACTAAGGAAAAATTTCCATGTGATGCTCAACTTAAAATCCTACATCTACCAATCCCTTCGAGTGAAGCCATTGGAAATCTCATACAGATCAGTCAATTTCTTCAGTGACAGAGACGCAGTTCTTCTGGTCACTGAGGACTTTGCTCTGACTGAGGAGTTAGGAATTCGCCAGTGCGAATTTTCTACACAGTGAGGAACATGATAGCCCTGAGGAATTTGAGAGTCAAATTTCCGACCGTTGTTGTGCTGCACGCCAGCTGTCCCAAATATCTTATCCACCTAACGGTCATATCATTGAAGGGCATTTATGTCTTATCATGTCGGGCTGCTCCCTAGGCTATAAATAGCCGCCCCCTACAACCACTAGCTGGTTGGCTGCTCCGAGAGAACTTGACACTTGTCATTTGAGAGCAACCCATCCTCCGAGGACTTTGAGCGAAAATCATCAAGTGAGGAAAACCCAAAACCAAACCCCCACAAACCCAAAGTGATTGAGCATCACTGAAGAAATTGATCATGCGTGGATCCGACGCTTGTTACCTTTGAAGACTGTGCTTCTTCCAGACGGTTAGGCGTCAAGGTCTAGAGCATCCAAGAGGAATTGTGGATTGCCGAGTGACCAAGTCTGTGAAGGTTTGGAAGTCACCTGAAGACTTACCACGAGTGATTGGACGAGGCCTGCGTGGTCTTAGTTCAAGGAGAATACGGTGAGGACTGGGTGTCCTGAGTTGCGGCTCAGTGACTGGGTGTCCGGGACTGCGTGTCCTTGAGTTTAAATACTCAGCCGCTCCAACCAGACGTACAACTGAGATAGCAGTTGGAACTGGTTTACCAAATCATTGTCTTCACCAACTAACTGGTTCTATTTCCTCAACCCTTTCATTTCCTCATTACTGTGTTGACTGTTTGTTCATATCTGTGCTTGAAGACTTTGACTGAAGACTTTCTCAATTTCCTCAGTTCAATTTCTTCAGTCTGTTTGTCTTCGTCTTGTGTTATCTTGTGATTACGCTTTCTGTACTATGTGCTAGTCTTCATTTCATCATGATGACCATGCTTGTATTCTGTTATGCTTACTTCTGAGTACTTATTCCGCTGCAAGTAGTTCTTCGCTAAGGAATTTCCTCACCGACAAATTCCTCAGTGAAGAATTCATAAAAATCGCCTATTCACCCCCCCTCTAGTCGATATAACGCACTTTCACCAAGGCACCCCAAGGTAATATTCAAGGACAACCAAGAGCCTAGGCTTGGGGATGCCCCGGAAGGCATCCCCTCTTTCATCTTCGTCTATCGGTAACTTCACTTGAGGCTATATTTTATTCACCACCTGATGTGTGTTTTGCTTGGAGCGTCTAGTATTATTTGAGTCTTTGATTTTTAGTTTGCCACAATCATCCTTGTTGTACACACCTTTTGAGAGAGACATGCATGAATCGTGATTTATTAGAATACTCTATGTGCTTCACTTATATCTTTTGAGCTAGGCAATTTTGCTCCAGTGCTTCACTATATCTTTTTGGAGCATGGCGGAGGCTTTATTTTATAGAAATTGATGAACTCTCATGCTTCACTTATATAATTTTGAGAGTCCTTAGAACAACATGGTAATTTTATTTGGTTATAAATTTAGTCCTAATATGATAGGCATCCAAGAGGGATATAATAAAAACTTTCATATAAAGTGCATTGAATACTATCAGAAGTTTGATTTTTTATGATTGTTTTGAGATATGAAGATGGTGATATTAGAGTCATGCTAGTGAGTAGTTGTGAATTCGAGAGTTGTGTTAAAGTTTGTGATTTCCATAGCATGCACTATGGTGAACCGTTATGTGATGAAGCCGGAGCATGATTTATTTTTTGATTGTCTTCCTTATGAGTGGCGGTCGGGGACGAGCGGTGGTATTTTCCTACCAATCTATCCCCCTAGGAGCATGCGCGTAATACTTCATTTCGGTAACTAATAGATTTTTGCAATAAGTATGTGAGTTCTTTATTACTAATGTTGAGTCCATGGATTATTCACACTCTCACCCTTCCACCATTGCTAGCCTCTCTTGTGCCGCACAACTCTCACCGATACCATACACCCACCATATACCTTCCACAAAACAACCACCATACCTTCTATTATAGCATTTCCATAGCCATTCCGAGATATATTGCCATGCTACTTTCCACCGTTCCATTTATTATGACACGCTTGATCATTGTCATATTGATTTGCATGATCATGTAGTTGACGTTGTATTTGTGGCAAAACCACCTTTCATAATTCTTTCATACATGTCACTCTTGATTCATTGCACATCTTGATACACCGCCAGAGACATTCATATAGTCATATTTCGTTCTAAGTAACGAGTTGTAATTCCCGAGTTGTAAGTAAATAGAAGTGTGATGCTCTTTATTATTAGAGCATTGTCCCATGTGAGTAAAGGATGATGGAGGCTGTGATTCCCCCACTAGTCGGGATGAGACTCCGGATGAAAAATAATAAAAAAAAGAGGCCAAATAAAAAAATAGGAAAGGCCCAAACAAAAAAATGAGAGAAAAAGAGAGAAGGGGCAATGTTACTATCCTTTTACCACACTTGTGCTTCAAAGTAGCACCATGATCTTCATGATAGAGAGTCTCCTATGATATCACTTTCATATACTAGTGGGGATTTTTCATTATAGAACTTGGATTGTATATTCCAATGATGGGCTTCCTCAAATTACCCTAGGTCTTCGTGGCCAAGCAAGTTGGATGCACACCCACTTTGTTTATTTTTAAGCTTTCATACACTTATAACACTAGTGCATCCGTTGCATGGCAATCCCTACTCACTCATATTGTATCTATTGATGGGCATCTCCATAGCCCGTTGATACGCCTAGTTGGTGTGAGACTATCTCCCTCTTTTTTTCTTCTCCACAACCACCATATTCTCTTCCACCATAGTGATATATCCATGGCTCACACTCATGTATTGCGTGAAAGTTGAAAAAGTTTGAGAACATCAAAAGTATGAAACAATTGCTTGGCTTGTCATCCAGGTTGTACATGATTTAAATATTTTGTGTGATGAAGATAGAGCATAGCCGGACTATATGATTTTGTAGGGATAGCTTTCTTTGGCCATGTTATTTTGAGAAGACATGATTGCTTTTATTAGTATGCTTGAAGTATTATCGCGTTTATGTCAATATTAAACTTTTGTTTTGAATCTTACAGATCTAAACATTCATGCCATAATAAATAAGATTACATTGATAAATATGTTAGGTAGCATTCCACATCAAAAATTCTGTTTTTATCGTTTACCTACTCGAGGACGAGCAGGAGTTAAGCTTGGGGATGCTTGATACATCTCCAACGTATCTATAATTTTTTTATTGTTCCATGCTATTATATAATTTGTTTTGGATGTTTTATATGCATTAATAAGCTATTTTATATTATTTTTGGGACTAACCTATTAACCTAGAGACTAGTGCCAGTTTCTGTTTTTTTGCCTGTTTTAGAGTTTCGCAGAAAAGGAATACCAAACGGAATAAAACTTTTGCGATGATCTTTCTTGGACCAGAAGCAAACCAGGAGACTTGGAGATGAAGTCTGAGGAGCCACGAGGCGAACACAAGGGTGGAGGGCGCGCCTAGGGGGTAGGGCGCGCCCCTCCCTTGTGGGCCCCTTATGGATCTCCTGACCTAATTATTTTGCCCATATATACTCTTATACCCCAAAACCATCAGGGGGAGCCACGAAAACACTTTTCCACCACTGCAACCTTCTGTGCCCGTGAGATCCCATCTAGGGACCTTTTCCGGTGTCCTGCCGGAGGGGGATTCGATCATGGAGGGCTTCTACATCAACACCATTGCCCTTCCAATGAAGCGTGAGTAGCTTACCACAGACCTACGGGTCCATAGCTTGTAGCTAGATGTTTTTTTCTCTCTCTTTGATTCTCAATACCATGTTCTCCTCGATGTTCTTGGAGATCTATCCAATGTAATCTTATTTTGCGGTTGTTTGTCGAGATCCGATGAATTGTAGATTTATGATCATCTTATCTATGAATATTATTTGAATGTTCTCTGAATTCTTATATGCATGATTTGGTATCTTCGTATTTCTCTTCGAATTATCGGTTTGGTTTGGCCAACTAGATTGGTATTTCTTGCAATGGGAGAGGTGCTTATCTTTGGGTTCAATCTTGCGTGATTTCACCTAGTGACAAGGTAGGGGTAGCGAGACACGTATTGCATTGTTGCCATCGAGGATAAAAAGATGGGGTTTTCATCATATTGCTTGAGTTAATTCCTCTACATCATGTCATCTTATTTAATGCGTTACTCCATTCTTTATGAACTTAATATTCTAGATGCATGCTAGATAGCGGTCGATGTGTGGAGTAATAGTAGTAGATGTAGGCAGGAGTCGGTCTACTTGACACGGATGTGATGCCTATGTTCACGATTATTGCCTTAGATATCGTCATAATTATGCACTCTTCTATCAATTGCTCAGTAGTAATTTGTTCACCCACCATATTATTTCTATCTTGAGAGAAGCCACTAGTGAAACCTATGGCCCCCGGGTCTCTTTTCCATCATATTAGTTTCCGATCTAGTCTTTTGCAATCTTTTACTTTTCGATCTATAAACCAAAAATACCAAAAATATTTACTTTACCGTTTATCTATCTCTATTAATCTCACTTTTGCAAGTAACCGTGAAGGGATTGGCAACCCCTTTATCGCGTTGGGTGCAAGTTTGTTTGATTGTTTGCAGGTATTCGGTGACTTGTGTGTTGTCTCCTACTGGATTGAGACCTTGGTTCTCAAACTGAGGGAAATACTTACTCTACTTTGCTGCATCACCCTTTCCTCTTCAAGGGAAAAACCAACGCAAGCTCAAGAGGTAGCACTTAGCTGGTTAGTGTGCTCTGTGTTGATGAAGAGGTCCGGAATTGTGGCGGGACAAGGACGTAGTCCTCGGCTTGGCCGAGGTCCCAGTCCCCAAGACCGAGGTGATCGAGCGAAGAGCTCGGCTTGACGAAGTGGCGACGTAGGATGGTCGACATGGCGAGGCAAAGCCCCTATCCAGCCGAGGTGACGAAGCTAGTCGGCTGGTGATGCTGAACTCCCCAGAGTAGGTTGGTGAAGAGATGATGAAGCCCTCGGTCTAGCCGAGGTTGCAGCCCCTGCGTAGCCGAGCTATCGAAGTAGCTCAGTATGGTGGATATCGGCTTGAAGAAACAATGGCGCGGTGATGCCGACGCAGGTCGGATCTTGTGACGCGGTCGATGGCGGCTTGATGAAGTGACCGTGCGGCGATGCCGGTGTGCCCGCTCCACGTAATCCATGGGGCGACGATGTTGGTGATGATTTAGCCTTCGTGATGCTGGACTCTTGATCGGCTCGCTAGGGTGATAATCCGATGAGGTTGACCTTTTGAGACGACCTATCTAGTGCAAGTCGGCAACCGTGGAGCAACGTTGTCGGGCTGGTTTGACACCGGCGTGACGGTTAAGATTGTCTTGGAAAAGGCTCAAAATTTGTCAGCACGTGTTTGAGAGCAACACACAATACCCTAGAATGAAATTCCTCAAAAAAAGGTTGTCCAATATCTTGTTCATTAAGAAAGATAAACTCGGGTCGGGTTCGTATTCACGCAGAAAATAGATCCAAAAATTGACCCACTCGTCGAAAGTTTCCTGGAGTTTGAACGGTTGGATCGGGCTGATATTCAGTTGGTAAAGGAATTCCGCAGCTGATGAACGGTTGAATCTTCCAAATGATCTCCGGGCTGGACGCTGGACTCCTCGCCCTAAACTCGTCCAGATTCGACAGGCTCCGGTATGTTGGAGATCGCCGGAGATTCCTCCATCGGAACGTGACGAAATTTTTCAAGGTTGTTGTAGACTTAATTTCGCAAAATTTCACCAAAGCAATCGTCAAAGCGGCTCTCAAGGAGGCGGTGGCGGCGAATACAGGTTCCTGTCCAGAAAAACAACACGGTCGCCCGAGGGCAATGTTGTCGTTGAGCCCCCGAGCTCCATGGATGATTCCTGCATGATCTTGATAAAGATCGACGTTGATGTTGTTGAAGGCCCACGTCTGAACATGATGATCTGAGGCGGAGCGCAGTCCTCGACCGAGCCAAGGTGACTAATTGAGCTGGCGACGAAGATGCCGACATCGCAGTTGATCTGCACGCGAGCCATTGATCCTTCGTCGATCTTACAACGGAAGTCTCAATGAAAGCACCATCGTCGATGTCAAAACCGGCAGACCTCGGGGTAGGGAGTCCCGAGCTGTGGATCTTGGAACAATGGGGAACAGGAGACGATGTTTACCCGGGTTCAGGCCCTCTTGATGCACGTAAAACCCTATGTCCTGCTCTTGTTTATATTGATGTTGATGTATCGAATACAAAGTTGATCTACTTCGAGACCGTAAGTGTCGGTGTACTAAAGTAGGGGTACCTTAGTACCCCGAACTTGTGCACGGGCAGTCGCAGCGTCCCGCGGCAAGGCTTGCCGGGCGTTCGCCAGAACCCTTCACTATTCATATTACTGCCATTCAAGAACAAAGTGTTAGTTGTGAAGACAAGGCCCCGGCAAGAGAAGCTTGCCGGGAAGGACAAGACCCCGGCAAGAGGAGCTTGCCGGGAAGGCCAACCAAGGCACTTCAGAAAACTTGCCGCGACGCACCGCGCGTCCCGGCAAGGCCCGGCAAGCGGCAAGATTGCGGGTGCGACAAGATAACGACCGCGGCAAGGCACTTGCCGCGGTGAAGCCACCACTCTGCGCCCACGCTCCAGCGCATCCGACGACGTGTCGCCGCAGGGTCGCTCCTGGTGCACGTGGCGGGTAGCTGTGTAGCCCAGCGGTGCGAGGTGGCAAGTGGAGAAGACAAGAAGGCCATCGTGGCGATCGGTGGCGCCCCTAACGGTCGTTTCTTACACTGTTTGGGCGACCGGACGGGCATTAAATGCCCTTGTCCCCTACCGTCAGAGTTAGGTAGGGGGCACTGTTGATAGTGGTTGTACCAACCCGCGTTTTTACTTTTCTACCCCTCTCTCTCTGCGTGCCACCTGTTGGTGACCCCTTTAGACTATAAAAAGGAGGCCCGTGCGCACGTAGAGGGGGTTGGGGGTCGGTTCGGTTCGACTCATTCGAGACCACAGCATACCCACGCTCTCAAGCAAGAACAAATACAAACACAAAGCAATAGTAGGAGTTTTATCTCTCCGGAGAGCTCCGAAGCTGGGTAAAATCCCTCGCGTGCTCGACCTCGATCTACTCTTCGTGCGCCCTCCGCTCCCTATCGGACCGAGAAGGGGCCCCTGCCCCATAGGTGCTCGTTTCCCACCACGACATCTTTGGCGCGCCAGGTAGGGGGCATCGAGGTTGTGCGAACCTGATCCGGTCTTCACGCGCGCTACACCGACATCGTCATCGACATGCCACCGAAGAAGAAGGCTTCGGAGGTGGCCGCTCCGTCCACGTCGATTCCACTGCCGCCGGAGCAAACGGGCGGTGGGGTAGGCGTCGTCGGAGGAACGGGCGTCGATGGGGGGACTCACATCGTCACCAGGTCCAAGGACAAGGCCCCGCAAGCCTCGGCGTCCGTACATGCACCGCACCCCACCCATGAGGTGCGGGATCAGCAGCGCCGTGGTGCCCCTGGCACCGTGCTCACGTTGGAGCAAGGCCAAGTCCGGCAAGAGTAGCTCTGATGCCCACTCCGGCAAGCGCACCTCTTCGGAGTGCTGCGCTACCGTCGAGGACGCATCAATCGAGCTCCACCAGCAAGTGCAAGAAGGCCAAGTCCGGCAAGAGTAGCTCTGATGCCCACTCCGGCAAGCGCACCTCTTCGGAGTGCTGCGCTACCGTCGAGGACGCATCAATCGAGCTCCACCGGCAAGTGCAAGAAGGCCAAGTCC
>NC_041385.1:263730074-263739237 GCF_002162155.2 Triticum dicoccoides | reverse complement strand
AGTCCGGCAAGAGTAGCTCTGATGCCCACTCCGGCAAGCGCACATCTTCGGAGTGCTGCGCTACCGTCGAGGACGCATCAATCGAGCTCCACCGGCAAGTGCAAGAAGGCCAAGTCCGGCAAGAGTAGCTCTGATGCCCACTCCGGCAAGCGCACCTCTTCGGAGTGCTGCGCTACCGTCGAGGACGCATCAATCGAGCTCCACCGGCAAGTGCAAGAAGGCCAAGACAGCAGAAAAGCTAAGTTGCCAAAGTTTGAGCACAGTCAGTTTTAAACTTTTTAAAGTTATATTCCTTGAACGACCGTGCCTTGTATGGAAAACCTGTGCGCAGAGGGATCGACTTGTGGCTAAGTTGCGCCCTTAGTTTGTTTCGAGTCCGCTCAACAATGAAGTGTGCCGCAACTAGCCCCGACAAGTTTTCTTGCCGGAGGTAACACCGCCAGCAGGCTGCTGATGTTCCGCACTCAGCGCTCGCGGCAAGTGTGCTTGCACCGGCAAGTTCCCTAAAAGCGTAGGGTAAAAACATACAAGGGATGGAGCAAAGTAAAGGATGTAACATAACAAGCATTGCCCAGAATAAAGTTATATTACAAAAGTAACTTATTGCGGCACTGACTAAATTGTTATGAAAAGGAAAAGAAGGGCGCGCCGGCACCCGAGCCCCGGCAAGCCAGAGTTGCCGGGGGCTGCGGCAAGCCAGAGTTGCCGGGGGCTGCGGCAAGCCAGAGTTGCCGGGGGCTGCGATATCAGATAAGCCTTTCGTCCCTTATCAAACATCCTCTTTTCATTAAAAACATCCCACTCAGATGCAGTCCATAGAGGTTGAAAAACATGAAAGAGAGGATTACAAGTTTTAGATGCGGCTAAGGCCCGAAGGCTTACAAATTAAAAAGATAAGATGCCCGTAATCCCTTTCCTGTCCCTCTCTTCAGGAGGTAGGTCGAGGAGGCGAAAAGGGCAAAAGGGGCGCCTAGGCGAGCTACAGGTGCCAGAAGACACCAAGAGAACATCCCGGGGGCTGTCCGAAGGCTGGATGGTGATGGCGGCGCCGGAAGCGTGAAGGAAATATGCCCTAGAGGCAATAATAAAGTTATTATTTATTTCCTCATATCATGATAAATGTTTATTATTCATGCTAGAATTGTATTATCCGGAAACATGATACATGTGTGAATACATAGACAAAACTATAGTCACTAGTATGCCTCTACTTGACTAGCTCATTAATCAAAGATGGTTATGTTTCCTGACCATAGACATGTGTTGTAATTTGATTAGTGGGATCACATCATTAGGAGAATGATGTGATTGACATGACCCATTCTGTTAGGCTAGCACTTGATCATTTAGTATACTGCTATTGCTTTCTTCATGACTTATACAAAGTTCCTGCAACTATGAGATTGTGCAACTCCCGTTTACCGGAAGAACACTTTGTGTGCTACCAAACGTCACAACGTAACTGGGTGATTATAAAGGTGCTCTACAGGTGTTTCCAAAGGTACATGTTGGGTTGGCATAATTCGAGATTAGGATTTGTCACTCCGATTGTCGGAGAGGTATCTCTGGGCCCTCTCGGTAATACTCATCACCTAAGCCTTGCAAGCATGTGACTAATGAGTTAGTTATGAGATGACGTATTACGGAACGAGTAAAGAGACTTGCCGGTAACGAGATTGAACTAGGTATTGGGTACCGACGATCGAATCTCGGACAAGTAACATACCGATGACAAAGGGAACAACGTATGTTGTTGTGCGGTTTGACCGATAAAGATCTTCGTAGAATATGTAGGAACCAATATGGGCATCCAGGTCCCGCTATTGGTTATTGACCGGAGACGTGTTTCGGTCATGTCTACATTGTTCTCGAACCGTAGGGTCCGCACGCTTAAGGTTTCGATGATAATTATATTATGAGTTTATGTATTTTGATGTACCGAAGGTTGTTCGGAGTCCCGGATATGATCACGGACATGACGAGGAGTCTCGAAATGGTCGAGACATAAAGATTGATATATTGGACGGATATATTTGGACACCGGAAAGGTTCCGGGAGAGTTTGGGAATATACCGGAGCTCCGGGAGGTTACCGGAACCCCCCGGTAAGTATATGGGCCTTATTGGGCCCTAGTGGAAGGGAGGGAGAAGGAGCAAGGGAGGGGGCGTGCCCCCCCCCAAGCCCAATCCGAATTGGGAGGGGGGCCGGCCCCCCCTTTCCTTCTCTCCTCCCCCCTCTTCCTTCCTTCTCCTACTCCGAATAGGAAAGGGGGGGCCAAACCTACTTGGAGTAGGTTTGCCCCCCTATGGCGCGCCTCCCCCTTGGGCCGGCCACCTCCTCCCTCCCTCCTTTATATACGGGGGTAGGGGGGCACCCTAGACACACAAGTTCGTCATTGAGATCGTTCCTTAGCCGTGTGCGGTGCCCCCCTCCATGATATTACACCTCGGTCATATTGTAGTGGTGCTTAGGCTAAGCCCTGCGACAGGAGAACATCAAGATCGTCACCACGCCGTCGTGCTGACGGAACTCCCCCCCGCGCCTCTGCTGGATCGGAGATCGGGGGCGCATCATCGAGCTGTACACGTGTCAAGAACTCGGAGGTGCCGGAGTAACGGTGCTTGGATCGGTTGGACCGGGAGGACGTACGACTACTTCCTCTACGTTGCGTCAACGCTTCCGCTTCGGTCTACGAGGGTACGTAGACAACACTCTCCCCTCTCGTTGCTATACATCACCATGATCTTGCGTGTGCGTAGGAATTTTTTTGAAATTACCACGTTTCCCAACAGTGGCATCCGAGCCTAGGTTTTATGCGTTGATGTTATATGCACGAGTAGAACACAAGTGAGTTGTGGACGATATAAGTCATACTGCCTACCAGCAGGTCATACTTTGGTTCAGCGGTATTGTGAGATGAAGCGGCCCGGACCGACATTACGCGTACGCTTACGCGAGACTGGTTTCACCGTTACGAGCACTCGTGCTTAAAGGTGGCTGGCGGGTGTCTGTCTCTCTCACTTTAGTTGAACCGAGTATGGCCACGCCCGGTCCTTGTGAAGGTTAAAACGGAGTCTATTTGACAAACTATCGTTGTGGTTTTGATGCGTAGGTAAGAACGGTTCTTGCTAAGCCCGTAGCAGCCACGTAAAATTTGCAACAACAAAGTAGAGGACGTCTAACTTGTTTTTGCAGGGCATGTTGTGATGTGATATGGTCAAGACGTGATGCTATATTTTATTGTATGAGATGATCATGTTTTGTAACCGAAGTTATCGGCAACTGGTTGGAGCCATATGGTTGTCGCTTTATTGTATGAAATGCAAACGCCCTGTAATTGCTTTACTTTATCACTAAGCGGTAGCGATAGTCGTAGAAGCAATAGATGGCGTAAACGACAACGATGCTACGATGGAGATCAAGGTGTCGCGCCGGCGACGATGGTGGTCATGACGGTGCTTCGAAGATGGAGATCACAAGCACAAGATGATGATGGCCATATCATATCACTTATATTGATTGCATGTGATGTTTATCCTTTATGCATCTTATCTTGCTTTGATTGACAGTAGCATTTTAAGATGATCTCTCACTAAAATTATCAAGAAGTGTTCTCCCTGAGTATGCACCGTTGCCAAAGTTCGTCGTGCCGAGACACCACGTGATGATCGGGTGTGATAAGCTCTACGTCCATCTACAACGGGTGCAAGCCAGTTTTGCACACGCAGAATACTCATGTTAAACTTGACGAGCCTAGCATATGCAGATATGGCCTCGGAACACGGAGACCGAAAGGTCGAGCGTGAATCATATAGTAGATATGATCAACATAATGATGTTCACCATTGAAAACTACTCCATCTCACGTGATGATCGGTTATGGCTTAGTTGATTTGGATCACGTGATCACTTAGATGACTAGAGAGATGTCTGTCTAAGTGGGAGTTCTTAAGTAATATGATTAATTGACTTAAATTTATCATGAACTTAGTACCTGATAGTATCTTACTTGTCTATGTTTGTTTGTAGATAGATGGCTCGTGCTATTGTTCCGTTGAATTTTAATGCGTTCCTTGAGAAAGCAAAGTTGAAAGATGATGGTAGCAATTACACGGACTGGGTCCGTAACCTGAGGATTATCCTCATTGCTGCACAGAAGAGTTACGTCCTGGAAGCACCGCTGGGTGCCAGGCCTGCTGCTGATGCAACTGACGACGTTAAGAACGTCTGGCAGAGCAAAGCTAATGACTACTCTATAGTTCAGTGTGCCATGCTTTACGGCTTAGAACCGGGTCTTCAACGACGTTTTGAACGTCATGGAGCATATGAGATGTTCCAGGAGTTGAAGTTAATATTTCAAGCAAATGCCCGGATTGAGAGATATGAAGTCTCCAATAAGTTCTATAGCTGCAAGATGGAGGAGAATAGTTCTGTTAGTGAACATATACTCAGAATGTCCGGGTATAACAATCACTTGATTCAACTGGGAGTTAATCTTCCTGATGATAGTGTCATTGACAAAATTCTTCAATCACTGCCACCAAGCTACAAGAGCTTCGTGATGAACTATAATATGCAAGGGATGAACAAGACTATTCCCGAGCTCTTCGCAATGCTGAAAGCCGCGGAGGTAGAAATCAAGAAGGAGCATCAAGTGTTGATGGTCAACAAGACCACTAGTTTCAAGAAGAAGGGCAAAGGGAAGAAGAAGGGGAACTTCAAAAAGAACGGCAAGCAAGTTGCTGCTCAAGAGAAGAAACCCAAGTCTGGACCTAAGCCTGAAACTGAGTGCTTCTACTGCAAGCAGACTGGTCACTGGAAGCGGAATTGCCCCAAGTATTTGGCGGATAAGAAGGATGGCAAAGTGAACAAAGGTATATGTGATATACATGTAATTGATGTGTACCTAACTAGAGCTCGTAGTAGCACCTGGGTATTTGATACTGGTTCTGTTGCTAATATTTGCAACTCGAAACAGGGACTACGGAATAAGCGAGCACTGGCCAAGGACGAGGTGACGATGCGCGTGGGAAACGGTTCCAAAGTCGATGTGATCGCGGTCGGCATGCTACCTCTACATCTACCATCGGGATTAGTATTAGACCTGAATAATTGTTATTTGGTGCCTGCGTTGAGCATGAACATTATATCTGGATCTTGTTTGATGCGAGACGGTTATTCATTTAAATCAGAGAATAATGGTTGTTCTATTTATATGAGTAATATCTTTTATGGTCATGCACCCTTGAAGAGTGGTCTATTTTTATTGAATCTCGATAGTAGTGATACACATATTCATAATGTTGAAGCCAAAAGATGCAGAGTTGATAATGATAGTGCAACTTATTTGTGGCACTGCCGTTTAGGTCATATCGGTGTAAAACGCATGAAGAAACTCCATACTGATGGACTTCTGGAATCACTTGATTATGAATCACTTGGTACTTGTGAACCGTGCCTCATGGGCAAGATGACCAAAACACCGTTCTCCGGATCTATGGAGAGAGCAACAGATTTGTTGGAAATCATACATACAGATGTGTGTGGCCCGATGAATGTCGAGGCTCGTGGCGGATATCGTTATTTTCTCACCTTCACAGATGATTTGAGCAGATATGGGTATATCTACTTAATGAAACACAAGTCTGAAACATTTGAAAAGTTCAAAGAATTTCAGAGTGAAGTAGAAAATCATCGTAACAAGAAAATAAAATTTCTACGATCTGATCGTGGAGGAGAATATTTGAGTTACGAGTTTGGCTTACATTTGAAACAATCCGGAATAGTTTCGCAACTGACGCCACCTGGAACACCACAATGAAATGGTGTGTCCGAATGTCGTAATCGTACTTTACTTGATATAGTACGATCTATGATGTCTCTTACCGATTTACCGCTATCATTTTGGGGTTATGCTTTAGAGACGGCCGCATTCACGTTAAATAGGGCACCATCAAAATCCGTTGAGACGACGCCTTATGAATTGTGGTTTGGCAAGAAACCAAAGTTGTCGTTTCTGAAAGTTTGGGGCTGCGATGCTTATGTGAAGAAACTTCAACCAGATAAGCTCGAACCCAAATCGGAGAAATGTGTCTTCATAGGATACCCAAAAGAGACTGTTGGGTACACCTTCTATCACAGATCCGAAGGCAAGACATTCGTTGCTAAGAATGGATCCTTTCTAGAGAAGGAATTTCTCTCGAAAGAAGTGAGTGGGAGGAAAGTAGAACTTGATGAGATAACTGTATCTACTCCCTTGTTGGAAGGTAGTTCATCACGAGAACCGGTTCCCGTGACAAGTACACCAACTAGTGAGGAAGCTAATGATATTGATCATGAAACTTCAGATCAAGTTTCTGCTGAACCTCGTAGGTCTACCAGAATAACATCCGCACCAGAGTGGTACGGCAATCCTATTCTGGAAGTCATGTTACTTGACCATGATGAACCTACGAACTATGAGGAAGCGATGATGAGCCCAGATTCCGCAAAATGGCTAGAGGCCATGAAATCTGAGATGGGATCCATGTATGAAAACAAAGTATGGACTTTGGTCGACTTGCCCAATGATCGGCAAGCCATTGAGAATAAATGGATCTTTAAGAAGAAGACTGATGCTGATGGTAATGTTACTGTCTACAAAGCTCGACTTGTTGCGAAAGGTTTTCGACTAGTTCAAGGGGTTGACTACGATGAGACTTTCTCACCCGTAGCGATGCTTAAGTTTGTCCGAATCATGTTGGCTATTGCTGCATTTCATGATTATGAAATTTGGCAAATGGATTTCAAGACTGCATTCTTGAATGGATTTCTAGAAGAAGAGTTGTATATGATGCAGCCGGAAGGTTTTGTTGATCCAAAAGGTGCTGACAAAGTATGCAAGCTCCAGCGTTCCATTTATGGACTGGTGCAAGCATCTCGGAGTTGGAATAAATGCTTTGACAGTGTGATCAAAGCATATGGTTTTATACAGACTTTTGGAGAAGCCTATATTTACAAGAAAGTGAGTGGGAGCTCTGTAGCATTTCTAGTTTTATATGTTGATGACATATTGTTAATTGGAAATGATATAGAATTTCTGGATAGCATAAAGGGATACTTGAATAAAAGTTTTTCAATGAAAGACCTTGGTGAAGCTGCTTACATATTGGGCATCAAGATCTATAGAGATAGATCAAGACGCTTAATAGGACTTTCACAAAACACATACCTTGACAAGATTTTGAAAAAGTTCAAAATGGATCAGGCTAAGAAAGGATTCTTGCCTGTGCTACAAGGTGTGAAGTTGAGTCAAACTCAATGCCCGACCACAGCAGAAGATAGAGAGAAAATGAAAAATGTTCCCTATGCTTCAGCCATAGGCTCTATCATGTATGCAATGTTGTGTACCAGACCTGACGTATGCTTAGCAATAAGCTTGGCAGGAAGGTACCAAAGTAATCCAGGAGTGGATCACTGGACAGCGGTCAAGAACATCCTGAAATACCTGAAAATGACTAAGGTTATGTTTCTCGTATATGGAGGTGACAAAGAGCTAGTCGTAAATGGTTACGTCGATGCAAGCTTTGACACTGATCCGGACGATTCTAAATCGCAAACCGGATACGTGCTTATATTAAACGGTGGAGCTGTACGTTGGTGCAGTTCTAAACAAAGCGTCGTGGCGGGATCTACATGTGAAGCGGAGTACATAGCTGCTTCTGAAGCAACAAATGAAGGAGTCTGGATGAAGGAGTTCATTTCCGATCTAGGTGTCATACCTAGTGCATCGGGACCAATGAAGATCTTCTGTGACAATACTGGTGCAATTGCTTTGGCAAAGGAATCCAGATTTCACAAGAGGACCAAGCACATCAAGAGACGCTTCAATTCCATTCGGGACCAAGTCCAAGTGGGAGACAAAGAGATTTGCAAGATACATACGGATCTGAATGTTGCAGACCCGTTGACTAAGCCTCTCTCACGAGCAAAACATGATCAGCACCAAGACTCCATGGGTGTTAGAATCATTACAATGTAATCTAGATTATTGACTCTAGTGCAAGTGGGAGACTGAAGGAAATATGCCCTAGAGGCAATAATAAAGTTATTATTTATTTCCTCATATCATGATAAATGTTTATTATTCATGCTAGAATTGTATTATCCGGAAACATGATACATGCGTGAATACATAGACAAAACTATAGTCACTAGTATGCCTCTACTTGACTAGCTCATTAATCAAAGATGGTTATGTTTCTTGACCATAGACATGTGTTGTCATTTGATTAGTGGGATCACATCATTAGGAGAATGATGTGATTGACATGACCCATTCTGTTAGCCTAGCACTTGATCGTTTAGTATACTGCTATTGCTTTCTTCATGACTTATACAAAGTTCCTGCAACTATGAGACTGTGCAACTCCCGTTTACCGGAAGAACACTTTGTGTGCTACCAAACTTCACAACGTAACTGGGTGATTATAAAGGTGCTCTACAGGTGTTTCCGAAGGTACATGTTGGGTTGGCTTAATTCGAGATTAGGATTTGTCACTCCGATTGTCGGAGAGGTATCTCTGGGCCCTCTCGGTAATACTCATCACCTAAGCCTTGCAAGCATGTGACTAATGAGTTAGTTATGAGATGACGTATTACGGAACGAGTAAAGAGACTTGCCGGTAACGAGATTGAACTAGGTATTGGATACCGACGATCGAATCTCGGACAAGTAACATACCGATGACAAAGGGAACAACGTATGTTATTGTGCGGTTTGACCTATAAAGATCTTCGTAGAATATGTAGGAACCAATATGGGCATCCAGGTCCCGCTATTGGTTATTGACCGGAGACGTGTTTCGGTCATGTCTACATTGTTCTCGAACCGTAGGGTCCGCACGCTTAAGGTTTCGATGACAATTATATTATGAGTTTACGTATTTTGATGTACCGAAGGTTTTTCGGAGTCCCGGATATGATCACGGACATGACGAGGAGTCTCGAAATGGTCGAGACATAAAGATTGATATATTGGACGGATATATTTGGACACCGGAAAGGTTCCGGGAGAGTTTGGGAATATACCGGAGCTCCGGGAGGTTACCGGAACCCCCCGGTAAGTATATGGGCCTTATTGGGCCCTAGTGGAAGGGAGGGAGAAGGAGCAAGGGAGGGGGCG
>NC_041385.1:263726550-263729515 GCF_002162155.2 Triticum dicoccoides | reverse complement strand
GAGATCGGGGGTGCGTCATCGAGTTGTACGCGTGTCAAGAACTCGGAGGTGCCGGAGTAACGGTGCTTGGATCGGTTGGACCGGGAGGACGTACGACTACTTCCTCTACGTTGCGTCAACGCTTCCGCTTCGGTCTACGAGGGTATGTAGACAACACTCTCCCCTCTCGTTGCTATACAACACCATGATCTTGCGTGTGCGTAGGAAATTTTTTGAAATTACTACGTTTCCCAACAAAGCGGGGCTCGAAGACGGGGCGGCAGGACGTCAGCACGCTGTCGAGGGCACTACGCCCTCGTACTCTGACTTGACGGCCCTGTCGCCAGCCCTCTTCCCCTTCTGCAGCCTCCCTACGCCAGTCGCCCAAGGAGACGACCCCGGGGAGTTCAAGGAGCCGGCGACACGGATGATGGGGTCGCCAGTGGCGCGTGAAGCAGCGCCCGACACCTAGTCGGACCCGCCATCCCACCGCCCGCTACCCTCGTCGTCGTTGTCGCTCTCCTCCTCGTCACTCTCGCTCGAGGAGGAGTCTTCGCTGTCGGAGGAGCTATCCACACAGCACTTCGCCCGAGTGCCGAAATCCCCGAAGACCTTGACGGAGAGGAGATCGCCCTCCATTAACTTAAAATGGAGGGTAAACCCCGCCATCAGGCTGTGGATACGGGCGAACGTCTTCCACCCACGATCAAGATACATCACATTAGGGGCTGGGAATACAACGCGGACTCGCGTGCCGCTGATCCCACAACCCCTCATGTGCAGTCTCAGTGTCTCGGGCGGGTCCGACTCCATCGCGCTCGCAAACGGAGCTGGAAGCCGGAGGCGACGACGAGGCGCCCGGCGCAGCCTGACGAAGAACTCGCAAGGATCGTCCCCTGTATGGACCACCGCGGGGAGAGGAACCGCCGGCGGAGGCGGAGATGGCGCGCCGCCCCGTCCGCCTCTTCCCCGAGCGCCTCGACCTCGTCCTCGACCTCGTCCACGACCTCGCCCCCTCCCTCTTCCCCTTGTGGCTGGCTCCGCCACCCCGGGCGGGGGATTGGGAGGGGTGCACTGTCTAGCGGCGACCCTCGCCGCCACCGATGAAGAACCAGGGTTCCCTTTCTCCATGACAAATGAGAGAAAGGGGGGCAGAAGCTGAAGAAAGGAGGAGATGAGAGAGTGCGGGCTTCTGCGCTCCCTTTCCGCTCTTTTTAAAGGAGCGAGGTGGGGGCCCGGCCGCCCCGCTCAGCGAATCAAGGCACAGGAAGAGCAGGGAATCGGGGCCGACCTGCTGCCTCTGCTCGCAACGGCCCAGTTTCCCACTTCCACCGTCCGCGACCCCAAGTGCATGGGAGCCACGTGGCGGGGATGCAGAACCGAGGCGACGGATGAGGCGACCTCGCACGCCGCCCACCTCTCCCACGATGCCGCGATTGACGTGTGCCGTTACGAGAGGACGCGGTGGATACGGAGTGGATTTGGTTTGGACCCAGGCCGTGCGTGCCCGTGCCCTGTTTTGGGCCTAGCCCAACAGCGCTCGGCACCGTGTGTGGCCCAGGCCCGGGGGCTCCTGTCGGTGTACTAAAGTAGGGGTACCTTAGTACCCCGAACTTGTGCACGGGCAGTCGCAGCGTCCCGCGGCAAGGCTTGCCGGGCGTCCTCCAAGACCCTTCACTATTCATATTACTGCCATTCAATAACAAAGTGTTAGTTGTGAAGACAAGGCCCCGGCAAGAGAAGCTTGCCGGGAAGGACAAGACCCCGGCAAGAGGAGCTTGCCAGGAAGGCCAACCAAGGCACTTCAGAAAACTTGCCGCGACGCACCGCGCGTTCCGGCAAGGCCCGGCAAGCGGCAAGCTTGCGGGTGCGACAAGATAACGACCGCGGCAAGGCACTTGCCACGGTGAAGCCACCACTCTGCGCCCACGCTCCAGCGCATCCGACGACGTGTCGCCGCAGGGTCGCTCCTGGTGCACGTGGCGGGTAGCTGTGCAGCCCAGCGGTGCGAGGTGGCAAGTGGAGAAGACAAGAAGGCCATCGTGGCGATCGGTGGCGCCCCTAACGGTCGTTTCTTACACTGTTTGGGCGACCGGACGGGCATTAAATGCCCTTGTCCCCTGCCGTCAGAGTTTGGTAGGGGGCACTGTTGATAGTGGTTGTACCAACCCACGTTTTTACTTTTCTACCCCTCTCTCTCTGCGTGCCACCTGTTGGTGACCCCTTTAGACTATAAAAAGGAGTCCCGTGCGCACGTAGAGGGGGTTGGGGGTCGGTTCGGTTCGACTCATTCGAGACCACAGCATACCCACGCTCTCAAGCAAGAACAAATACAAACACAAAGTAGTAGTAGGAGTTTTATCTCTCCGGAGAGCTCCGAAGCTGGGTAAAATCCCTCGCGTGCTCGACCTCGATCTGCTCTTCGTGCGCCCTCCGCTCCCTGCCGGACCGAGAAGGGGCCCCTGCCCCATAGGTGCTCGTTTCCCACCACGACAGTAAGTTGTGATCTAAACCCTAAGGGTATGATGAATGTCATAATGATTTATCGACTGGCCTGACCTTGGCTGATATAATGTTCCGGAGGCCAAGGATAACAAGAGTCCTAGTCGGCTACGTCGGTGGAGAGGAGTCCTTGTCTTGATCACCAAATCTTGTGGAATCTTCCTCGTATATGTCATGAGGTGTCCGAAGTGGCCCATTAGTGAACCGCCATGGGGTCCTTGGCCTGACCCACTGGTTAGGAGACGACGTGGTGAGGTGACGGAAAACTGGTCAGCTTGCGGGAATGCAGGTAGGCGGACGATAGGGCACATTCCTCTAAATGTGTGGAGGGTTCTCGAGCACACGCGAAAAGGGCTTGGGTCGATGTGTCGGGGTCCGACGTAGAAGATGTCGGTGCAGTGCCAAACATCCCACAGCTTACTTCTGATTTGATTTTTTTCGCGAATACGCTAGAGAGCGTATCATTTCATTGATAGGAAGGAGG
>NC_041385.1:263671291-263726030 GCF_002162155.2 Triticum dicoccoides | reverse complement strand
CCCAAGACAGGACATCATGCCAAACCTGCCTGGAGAAAGGGCAGACGATGATGATATGTTGCATGGTCTCGACGTGCTGGTCGCAGAGAGCACATCTGTCATTGTGGGGGAGACTGTGGCGCGCCAGTCTGTCGGCAGTCCAACAGCGGTCAAGGTCGGCCACCCAGGTGAACATCTTGACGTGTAGAGGGGCCCAACATTTCCAGGTGAGGCGCCAGAATGGGGCGGCTATGGAGCCGACAAAGAGGGCTCGATAGCAGGATCTGGCAGAGTAGTTTCCATCCGCAGTCCAGTGCCAGACAAGACGGTCAGGGGAGGTAGATAGGTGGAGGTGACGGAGCCTAGTCCAGAGCTGGACGTACTCCACCAGGGCAGTGGGCGTTAGCGCGCCACGCAAGTCTGCAATCCAGCAGCGGTCCTGGAGCCCCTCCGCCATGGTGCGTTTGCGACGCCGTCGGGGGACAAGGGGAAGCAGGTTAGGGGCGATGTTCGCTATGGCCATGCCGTCGATCCAAGCATCAGTCCAGAATCGGCAAGACCTGCCATCGCCGATAATCCAGGACGTGGACGCGTGAAAGATGGCGGAGGAGTCAGTATCGGAGGGCAGGTGCAGGTGAGCCCACGGCCTGGCCGGGTCGGTGCGCTGCAGCCACAACCAGCGCACACGGAGAGAGATCCCTTGTCGATGGAGGTCCGGGATGCCGAGCCCGCCAAGATGGAGGGCCCGGCAGACGCGCTGCCAGTTGGATGGTTAAATATGTCTGAACCGATTGCTTCAAACATTTGTAGGCGATTTGGTGCCAAACAAGTTTGTAAGACAAGCCCAGCCCGGTTATTTTGACGAAATGGAAAAAAGGTAGAGTGAGTGACGGAAGTGGCGGGTGGGTCCCGTCCCCTCAGAGACCAAATCCTGGAAGCTCGATATTATTCTCCCAATGCCAATCCCATCCAATGCCGGGCCGCACCACGAGGCGGCCTCCATCCCTGCCGTCCGAATCATATCAGCGCCCACCTAGGCCCTCCACACGTGTGGCCTCGAAACCTGCGCCGCACCCACACATACCCTACGAGAAAAGCCGAAACCGCCCAGGTAGACGGCGCCGTTACCTCTGGCCGTTAACCCACCCAGTCCCAGGCAGCGGCATAGGGAGGGATTTGGCGATAGCGCGACGGGGTTCCGTCCGTCCGTCCTTGCTCGGTCGGTCCCTCCCCCCGCACGTGCGGGCGCGTCGGAGGGAAAGCTGGCGCCTGCGTTCGTGTGCGTGTGCACTTGTGTCAGGGCCGCGCTTGGCGGGTCCGCCTTGTCGCCTTCTGCGGTTGGCCCAGGGTTGGGCTGGGCCGGGCGGACGGACGTGAGTACGTGACAGACCACCGAGGGATACACACATATTTTACTGTAGTCTGCTAAAAAAACATATTTTTACTGTACCGACCGGCTTCTCAATGTGTATTTGCTGCTTGACTCTACTGAGTACTCCTTGTTTATTTGCAAATGGTAAAAAATGTACTACTGCCTACTGGTTGTTGTTACCTTTGGATCTGTTTCCTTCTTGTTTATTTGCAACCAGAGTTATCCTTCTCTATCTCTCTCTACCAGAGTAAATCGGAAGGGAAATGAGGAAGGGAGCGAGGGAGAAACGGGGGCGGGATGGGAAGCAGAGGTGAAAAGCCAAACAGTTGAGGGGAAAGGAGGGAGCAACTTGCTTTGCTGTCTCCCTGACACCTGCAATAATAGGGAGGGAGATAGAGAGAGAAGTAGTAGTAGAACGAGAACTAGAGAGAGAGAGATGGTGGGCTGTGTGTGTGTGTGTGTGGCTGTAGCAGCAGCAGGGCACCGAGGCCCTATGCTAGCGGCCTACGCTATAGCCCTGCGCTATCTTTAACCAAAAGTACTAAACCCACACCCCTACACTGCCACCACCACCATGCTGTGCTGGCGGCAGTAACAAACTGTAACCCCTCTCTCTCTCTCGCTCACACACAAATTGTTCCTTGCTGCCCTTTTTGCAAAAAACTACCTCATTTTACCCTACTTGTTGGCATGAATGAGTCTCCTTTTCTTGTTATGGGAGGGAGGGAGGGAGGGGTAGCACTGCACTGGCCTCAGGCAGGCTACTCTGGATGGGAAGTTGCAGCTCATCGCTACATATGGAAATGTTTCATCATCGTATCCGGCTCTTTTTTATCTTTCGTTCATGCCATCAGTCTTTTCTTGTCAAAATGCAGCTGTCTTATTATTTCTTCCTCGTTATACACTTAACTACGAAACTGAAACGGAATCACTTCTCACCTCCTATGCACCTAGAAAAGGCACCGTCTCCATTTTCTGAAAGAATCTGCTGCAACATATGGACAAATTGCGCAGACCAACCTTTTTCTTATGTTGCCTGGTTGACAATACAATATTTTATGGCCATCAAAGGGGCTGTAATAGCTGCACAGGCCAAGGGGTGTTTCTGCCATTGTACATGGAAATGACAGGAGAAAATAATCAGCTGTTACTATACTGCAGGCTTGGCGAAAGAAGGAGGCCTAGCTAGCTGCTACGCATAATTGCCTACGCCCTGAAAACTTGTCGCTGGTCGCTGGATATTCATGCAAAATTGTTACTACGGTACACACGCTATGGCAAAGGCCCAAAGGAGCCACAAATGGTCTTTTTCCGCGAATAAAAGAGGCAACCGTCTTACACTGTTATAACGGAGTCAAGGGCAAAGCTAGCCATTTGGGCCGTGCCTCACGGGCCGGCCCACGAGCATGAATTTTCAGCCCGATACAGGCCTTGCACGACACGCAATAAAAGGGCTCGGCCGGTCTTTGACGCGCGTCATGGAAGTGAAAAGCCAGGCGTGAAGGTCGGACATGACACAGCCCTTTTAATTGAGGGGCCTTTTAGGGTTGTGTCGCTCAATGGTAAACTGGCACAACGATTTGTTGGACCATACAAGATTCTCACTAGAAGAGGCCAAGCATCTTTTTAGCGAGAACTATCAAAAGGGTTGTAACCCATATATGTATAACCCACGAAAACTAAAGAAAGATAACTACCAACCTTTATGTTATCATGTACGTAGTACACTCTCACCCAAACTGTAATTCGGGATAGTTTGTTGTATCGGTTGCCAGGAATATTGTAATATAGGGATTAGAGCAGCACTGATAGTTCCTATATTTCTGACTTAGGGGTTGGGCCAAAAAACATGCTTCAATGGTTCCGTAAAACTGGAAAAAAGTAGAGGACCCTGTATAATCAATCCAACCCCCTCCATCTAGGGGGGGGGGGGTGTCACCATTTCTGTACGTTTTTCACTAAACGTGGTGCCAAGAAACGTCCGCCTCCCGCCTAAACTTTCAGTGCTTCTTCATCTCCCGCCCTCGTGAACCACCGCGGGATCGCCGCCGTCCGAGCATCGATGAGCATGGCCGACCACGCCGCCTGCCCTGCCTCCATCGGCTGACCTAGGGCCGCCGCCTATCCTGATGGCCGCTACTTGGTCCACCCGCCCAGCTTCCTTCGGCTCTGGATGTCACGACCCGCCATGAGAGATTAGTCGGCAAAGTTGCCCCGCCCAGCCACCGACAACGTCACACCATCGTGCTGGCTAAGAAGCCACTGGCGCCGAAGAAGATCACATTAGTCCTTCACGACCATGTCCTCCTTCCCTAAGGCCGATGAGGACTTTGACATGTACCAAACCAATGAGATGCGTGACGATCCGATTAAATGGTAAAAAAATTGTATTACTAGCTTGTTCATTTCCCGCAATAAACAATACTATTTGCATTCCTCATTAGTTTCATAAATTATAATAATGTAGTCAACAATCATACATGGAAATGCTGAACAATGTAGTGGGTATAGACGATATGTCTTTGTTCACTCCGGTTGAGGGTGGTGTCGGTGTCAAAACCGGCATACCTCGGGGTAGGGGGTCCCGAGTTGTGGATCTCGGATCGAGGGTAACAAGAACGAAGGAGATGATGTTTACCCAGGTTCGGGCCCTCTTGATGAAGGTAAAACCCTACGTCCTACTCTTGTTTATATTTGAAGATGTATCGAGTACAGAGTTGATCTACCTCGAGATCGTAATGTGTGGTCTAACTCAAGGGCCAGGTGAATGATTTTGCGTTGATCTCCCCTCTACGGGCTAAACCCTATGGCTTATATACACGCTAGTGAGGGTATCTAGGGTTACAAGGTCGGTAACTAGGAGCTAGGCGGCGGCAGAGATCTTGGAGTATACGTCAAGTCTTTGGGGGAGGTAGTCTTGATCACGCCTCCTGCGTATAGCTTCTAGAGTCCATCAAGATCATGAATGAAGGCTTGCCAGCCCAACCCAAGGATAATGGGCCGACTGGGTTAGTGCCCCCTATCCAGGACACTGTCAGTAGCCCCTGAACTAGTCTTCTATGCCGAGGACGATCTTTCTAATAAGAACCTCGGATCTGAAGTCCTTGGCTCGACAAATGAGTTCCTCCTTGCAATTCTTGAACTACTCCTTCAAAGGAGTGATGCCAGCCGAAGCTCGACCGAACCTGTCCCCTTCACCCGAAGAGATCGGGAACCTTAGCCTCAAAGGCCAAGCACCTCGGTGCGAACGGTTCCACATGGTCTGACAACTTTATCGAAACGACCCATCGCACAACAGGTCGAGCAGTTACTGCTTCCCTCAAATCTTGGCCCGACGCAAACTTTTTACAGGCACGTCCCTTCGAGGCAGAGATCGTGCCCGTTTTCTCAGGGATATCATCAAGATTTTGTTTCCCCCCATATGCTGAACGACATCTTTGATGGGAGTGGCGAGTTTATCAGCACAGCAAGGGGGACTCTTGGCCTTTTGCGGGCCTATAAGAGTAAAAGGGAGGACAATGCAACTGACCACAGTCCCATTCTGCCCATCTTACTGCTTCATCTAACTCCAACACCCAGATCCAATCCCGCACCTTTTCCCTCTGATGAGTCCATCCTCCTTTGCCAGCCATGGTTGAGACCCTCCAGGGTCACTGTGGTGGTTCCGTCGTGACTGATGGCACCATCCAGGAGCTGCGCAACACGGGGGTACCTAACCACCGACATCGCTGCTACCTCTTGAGCACTGCGTTGGATTTCCCCGAAGAGGAGAGGATGATGCAGCAAAGTAGCGTAAGTATTTCCCTCAGTTTTTGAGAACCAAGGTATCAATCCAGTAGGAGACCACGTACAAGTCCCTCGTATCTACACAAAACGATAGCTCCTCGCAACCAACGCGATTAGGGGTTGTCAATCCCTTCACAGTCACTTACGAGAGTGAGATCTGATAGAGATGATAAATAATATTTTTGGTATTTTTGATAGATAGATGCAAAGTAAAAAGTAAAAGGCAAAGTAAAAACAAAGCAAGTAAATAAAGTAAAGGAGATTGATATGATGAGAATAGACCCGGGGGCCAAAGGTTTCACTAGTGGCTTCTCTCAAGAGCATAGATATTCTACGGTGGGTGAACAAATTACTGTTGAGCAATTGACAGAATTGAGCATAATTATGAGTATATCTAGGTATGATCATGTATATAGGCATCACGTCTGAGACAAGTAGATCGAAACGATTCTGCATCTACTACTATTACTCCACTCATCGACCGCTATCCAGCATGCATCTAGAGTATTAAGTTAAAAACAGAGTAACGCATTAAGAAGATGACATGATGTAGAGGGATAAATTCATGCAATATGATAAAAAAACCATCTTGTTATCCTTGATGGCAACAATACAATACGTGCCTTGCTGCCCCTTCTGTCACTTGGAAAGGACACCGCAAGATTGAACCCAAAGCTAAGCACTTCTTCCATTGCAAGAACTACCAATCTAGTTGGCCAAACCAAAAGGATAATTCGAAGAGACTTGCAAAGATAACTCAATCATATATAAAAGAATTCAGAGAAGATTCAAATATTGTTCATAGATAAGTTGGATCATAAACCCACAATTCATCGGTCTCAACAAAGACAACGCAAAAAGAAGAAGATTACATCGAATAGATCTCCATGAGAGAGGGGGAGAAAATTGTATTGAGATCCAAAAAGAGAGAAGAAGACATCTAGCTACTAGCTATGGACCCGAAGGTCTGAAGTAAACTACTCACACTTCATCGGAGGGGCTATGGTGTTGATGTAGAAGCCCTCCATGGTGGATGCCCCCTCCGGCGGAGCTCCGGAACAGGCCCCAAGATGGGATCTCGTGGATACAGAAGGTTGTGGTGGTGGAATTAGGTAATTGGCTCCTCTTCTGATCGTTTGGGGATACATAGGTATATATAGGAGGAAGGAGTACGTCGGTAGAGCAACAGGGGGGCCACAAGGCAGGGGGCGCGCCCAGGGGGGCGCCCTCCACCCTCGTGACCGACTCTTCTGCTTCTTGGAGTAGGGTCCAAGTTTTCTGGATCACGTTCGGTGAGAAAATCACGTTCCCGAAGGTTTCATTCTGTTTGGACTCCGTTTGATATTCCGTTTCTTCGAAACACTGAAATAGGCAAAAAAAAACCAGCAATTCTGGGCTGGGCCTCCGGTTAATAGGTTAGTCCCAATAATAATATAAAAGTGGAAAATAAAGCCCAATATAGTCCAAAACAATAGATAAAGTAGCATGGAGCAATGAAAAATTATAGATACGTTGGAGACGTATCAGGCATCCCCAAGCTTAATTCCTGCTCGTCCTCGAGTAGGTAAATGATAAAAAAAGAATTTTTGATGCGGAGTGATACTATGGCATAATTTCAATGTAAATCTTCTTAATTGTGACATAGTGCCCAGTGCCAGTTGTTGTTTTTTTGCTTTTTTTACTTCGCAGAAAATTAATACCAAACGGAGTCCAAACGTAGAGAAACTTTTTGGTGATTTTTTCTAGACCAGAAGACACCTTTTGGCCAAATAAGTACTAGAGGGAGGCTCGGAGGGGAGCACAACCCACCTGGGCGCGCCTGGGGGCCCAGGAACGCCCTGGTGGGTTGTGCCCACCTCGGCCGCCTCCCGCACCACCTCTTTGCTCTATAAATACCCCAATATTCCAGAAACCCTAGGGGAGTCGACGAAAAAAAATTCCAGCCGCCGCAAGTTCCAGAAACCACAGATCCAATCTAGACACCATCACGGAGGGGTTCATCATCCTCATTGGTGCCTCTCCAATGATGCGTGAGTAGTTCATTGTAGACCTATGGGTCCGTAGTTAGTAGCTAGATGGCTTCCTCTCTCTCTCTCTCTCTCTCTCTCTCTCTTGATTCTCAATACAATGGTCTCTTGGAGATCTATTTGATGTAACTCTTTTTGCGGTGTGTTTGTTGGGATTCGATGAACTTTGAGTTTACGATCAGATCTATGTTTTTAATCCATGAAAGTTATTTGAGTCTTTTGATCTCTTGTATGCATGATTACTTATAGCCTCATATTTATTCTTTAAATCTTTGGTTTAGTTAGGCCGACTAGATCGATTTTTCTTACCATGGGAAGAGGTGCTTTGTGATTGGTTCGATCTTACGGTGCTCAATCCCAGTGACAGAAGGGGAAATGACATGTATGTATCGTTGCTATTAAGGATAACAAGATGGGGTCTATTCCTACATGAATAGATGTTGTCTACATCATGTCAACGTTCTTATTGCATTACTCCATTTTTCCATGAACTTAATACGCTAGATGCATGCTGGATAGTGGTCGATGTGTGGAGTAATAGTACTAGATGCAGGCAGGAGTCGGTCTACTAATCTTGGACATGATGCCTATATAACAATCATTGCCTAGATATCATTATCATTATTTGAAGTTCTATCAATTGACTAATAGTAATTTGTTTACCCATCGTATGCTATTTTTCTTGAGAGAAGCCACTAGTGAAATATACGACTTCCGGGTCTATTTTCTCATCATATATTTTCAGATCTATTTTTCTATTCACCTTTCCACTTATTTGCCACTTTTATTTTAAGATCTATATTATCAAAAACCCAAAAATACCTCGCTGAATTTTATTTGCTTTTAGTTTCATCTATCAATCTACTACACTTTTATCCCGCCCACTAGACAATTTTTGGCACCGTTACCCGAAAGGGAATGAAAACCCGTTTAACACGTCGGGTTGCAAGTATTTGTTCTTTGTGTTGCAAGTATTTGTTCTTTGTGTGGTTCTCCTACTGGTTCACTAACCTTGGTCTCATCACCGAGGGAAATACCTACCGTAGCTGTGTTGCATCATCCCTTCCTCTTTGGGGAAATACCGATGTAGTTCAAGCCGCATCAGTAGGTTCCACTCAGGTGGTTGAATAATGGGTGTAGAAATTAAGGCTTTCTTAAGTATTTCAAAGGCTTCTACACAATCATAATAAAAAACAAATGGAATATCTTTTGCATAAGATTAGTAAGAGGCCTTGAAATTTTAGAGAAGTCTTTAATAAACCTCCTATAGAAACCAGCACGACCAAGGAAACTCCTTATACCTTTTATATCTTTAGTACATGACATTTTCTCAATTGCATCAACTTTGGCTTTATCTACTTCAATACCTCGTTCAGAAATTTTATGCCCCAAGACAATACCTTCATTCACCATAAAGTGACACTTCTCCCAATTCAAGACAAGATTAGCTTGTTCACATCTCTGCCAAACTCGATCAAGGTTGCTTAAGCAATCATCAAAAGAAGATTCGTAAACGGAAAATTCATCCATGAAAACCTCAACAATCTTTTCACAAAAGTCAGAGAATATAGCAGTCATACATCTTTGAAAAGTAGTAGGTGCATTGCATAAACCAAAAGGCATATGTCTATAAGCATAAGTTCCATAAGGACAAGTAAAGGTAGTTTTTTCTTAATCTTCTTTTGAAACACGTATTTGAGAAAAAAATAGAATATCCATCAAGGAAACAAAAATATGTATGCTTAGATAACCTTTCTAACATTTGATCAATAAAAGGCAAGGGGTAATGATCTTTTCTATTAGCTTTGTTTAATTTCCTGAAATCAATTACCATCCTATAGTCAGTTACAATTCTTTGTGATATAAGTTTGTTTTTATCATTAGCAACAACAGTAATGCCTTCCTAGGAATACAGTGAAGAGGACTTACTCGTCTACTATTAGATTTAGGATAAATTATACCTGCCTCTGCTACCTCTTGAGAACTGCGTTGGATTTCCCCAAGGAGTAGAGGATGATGCAGTAAAGTAGCGTAAGTATTTCCCTCAGTTTTTGATAACCAAGGTATCAATCCAGTAGGAGACCACGCACAAGTCCCTCGTACCTACACAAAACGATAGCAACTCGCAACCAACGCTTAGGGGTTGTCAATCCCTTCACGGTCACTTACGAGAGTGAGATCTGATAGAGATAGTATTTTTGGTATTTTTGATAGATAGATGCAAAGTAAAAAGTAAAGGCAAAGTAAAAACAAAGAAAGTAAATAAAGTGATATAGATTGATATGATGAGAATAGACCCGGGGGCCATAGGTTTCACTAGTGGCTTCTCTCAAGAGCATAAGTATTCTACAGTGGGTGAACAAATTACTGTTGAGAAATTGACAGAATTGAGCATAGTTATGAGTATATCTAGGCAATGATCATGTATATAGGCATCACGCCCAAAACAAGTAGATCGAAACGATTCTACATCTGCTACTATTACTCCACTCATCGACCGCTATCCAGCATGCATCTAGAGTATTAAGTAAAAACAGAGTAACGCCGTAAGCAAGATGACATGATATAGAGGGATAAATTCATGCAATATGATAAAACCCCATCTTGTTATCCTCGATGGCAACAATACAATACGTGCCTTGCAACTCTTTCTGTCACTGAGTAAGGACACCGCAAGATTGAACCCAAAGCTCAGCACTTCTCCCATTGCAAGAACTACCAATCTAGTTGGCCAAACCAAAAATATAATTCGAAGAGACTTGCAAAGATAACTCAATCATACATAAAAGAATTCAGAGAAGAATCAAATATTTTCCATAGATAATACAGGATCATAAACCCATAATTCATCGGTCTCAACAAACACACCGCAAAAAGAAGATTACATCGAATAGGTCTCCACGAGAGAGGGGGCGAACATTGTATTGAGATCCAAAAAGAGAGGAAAAGCCATCTAGCTACTATCTATGGACCTGAAGGTCTGAAGTAAACTACTCACACTTCATCGTAGGGGCTATGGTGATGATGTAGAAGCCCTTCGTGGTGGATGCCCCTCCAGTGGAGCTCCGGAACAGGCCCCAAGATGGGATCTCATGGATACAGAAGGTTGCGGCGGTGGAATTGGGTTTTTGGCTCCTGTTCTGATCGTTCGGGGATACGTAGGTATATATAGGAGGAAGGAGTACGTCGGTGGAGCTCCGAGGGGCCCACGAGGTAGGGGCCGCGCCCAGGGGGGCGCCCTCCACCCACATGACCTCCTCGGGCACTGCTTGGAGTAGGGTCCAAGTCTCCTGGGTCACGTTCGGTTGGAAAATCACGATCCTGAAGGTTTCATTCCGTTTGGACTCCGTTTGATATTCTGTTTCTTCGAAATACTGAAAAAGGCAAAAAACAACAATTCTGGGTCGGGCCTCCGATTAATAGGTTAGTCCCAAAAGTAATATAGAAGTGGAAAAGAAAGCCCAATATAGTCCAAAACAGTAGGTAAAGTTGCTTGGAGCAATCAAAAATTATAGATACGTTGGAGACGTATCAGGCATCCCCAAGCTTAATTCCTGCTCGTCCTTGAGTAGGTAAATGATAAAAAAGAATTTTTGATGCCGAGTGATACTTTGGCATAATTTCAATGCAAATCTTCTTAATTGTGATATGAAATATTCAGAGCCGAAATATTCAAGACAAAAGTTCATATTGACACAAAGATAATAATACTTCAAGCATACTAATCAAAGCAATCATGTCTTCTCAAAATAACATGGCAAAAGAAAGTTATCCCTACAAATTCATATAGTCTGGCTATGCTCCATCTTCCCCACACAAAATATTTAAATCATGCACAACCCCGATGACAAGCCAAGCAATTGTTTCATACTTATGACATTCTCAAAACTTTTTCAATCTTCACGCAATACATGAGCGTGAGCCATGGATATAGCACTATAGGTGGAATAGAAGGGTGGTTGTGGAGAAGACAGAAAGATGGAAGATAGTCTCACATCAACTAGGTGTATCAACGGGCTATGGAGATGCCCATCAATAGATATCAATGTGAGTGAGTAGGGATTGCCATGCAACGGATGCACTAGAGCTACAAGTATATGATAGCTCTATAAAAGAAACTAAGTGGGTGTGCATCAACTTGCTTGCTCACGAAGACCTAGGGCATTTTGAGGAAGCCCATCACTAGAATATACAAGCCAAGTTCTATAATGAAAAATTCCCACTAGTATATTAAAGTGACAAAATGAGAGACTCTCTATCATGAAGATCTTGGTGCTACTTTGAAGCACAAGTGTGGTAAAAGGATAGTAGCATTGTCCCTTCTCTCTTTTTCTCTCATTTTTTTATTTTTTTTATTTGGGCCTTTCTCTTTTTTTGGCCTCTTTTTTTCATCCGGAGTCTCATCCCGACTTATGGGGGAATCATAGTCTCCATCATCCTTTCCTCACTTGGGACAATGCTCTAATAATGATGATCATCACACTTTTATTTTTCTTACAACTCAACAATTACAACTCGATACTTAGAACAAAATATGACTCTATATGAATGCCTCCGGCGGTGTACCGGGATATGCAATGAATCATGAGTGACATGTACGAAAGAATTATGAACGGTGTCTTTGCCACAAATACGATGTCAACTACATGATCATGCTAGCAATATGACAATGATAGAGCGTGTCATAATAAACGGAACGGTGGAAAGTTGCATGGCAATATATCTCGGAATGGCTATGTAAATGCCATGATAGGTAGGTATGGTGGCTGTTTTGAGGAAGATATATGGTGGGTGTATGATACCGGCGAAAAGTGCGCGGTATTAGAGAGGCTAGCAAAGGTGGAAGGATGGGAAAAAGTGCATATAATCCATGGACTCAACATTAGTCATAAAGAACTCATATACTTATTGCAAAAATCTAGAAGTTATCAAAGCAAAGTGTTACGTGCATGCTCCTAGGGGGATAGATTGGTAGGAAAAGACCATCGCTCGTCCCCGACCGCCACTCATAAGGAAGACAATCAATAAATAAATCATGCTCCGAGTTCATCACATAACGGTTCACCATACGTGCATGCTACGGGAGCCACAAACTTCAACACAAGTATTCTTTAAATTCACAACCACTTAACTAGCATGACTCTAATATCACCATCTTTGTATCTCAAAACAATTATCAAGCATCAAACTTATCTTAGTATTCAACGCACTCAAAAGAAAGTTTCACATATCTTGAATACCAAGTATATTAACATTAAGCAAATTACCATGCTATTAACGACTCTCAAAATAATCTAAGTGAAGCATGAGAGATCAATAGTTTCTTTAAAACAAATCCACCACTGTGCTCTAAAAAATCTAAGTGAAGCACTAGAGCAAAAATTATCACGCTCAAAAGATATAAGTGAAGCACTATGAGCAAAACTATCAAGCTCAAAAGATATAAGTGAAGCACATAGAGTATTCTAACAAATTCCAATTCATGTATGGCTCTCTCAAAAGGTGTGTACATCAAGGATGATTGTGGTAAACTAACAAGCAAAGACGCAAATAATACAAGACGCTCCAAGCAAAACACATATCATGTGGTGAATAAAAATATAGCTCCAAGTAAATTACCGATGGAAGTGGACGAAAGAGGGGATGCCTTCTGGGGCATCCCCAAGCTTTGACTTTTTGGTGTCCTTGGATTATCTTGGGGGTTCCATGGGCATCCCCAAGATTAGGCTCTTGCCACTCGTTGTTCCATAATCCATCAAAAAGAATTCACCCAAAACTTGAAAACTTCACAACACAAAACTCAATAGAAATCTCGTGAGCTCCGTTAGAGAAAGAAAACAAAAGACTACTTCAAAGTATTGTAATGAACTCATTATTTATTTATATTGGTGTTAAACCTACTGTATTCCAACTTCTCTATTGATTATAAACTATTTTATTAGCCATAGATTCATTAAAATGAGCAAACAACACACGTAAAACAGAATCTGTCAAAAACATAACAGTTGTAGCAATCTGTAACTAATGCAAACTTCTGGAACTCTAAAAATTCTACCAAAATAGGAAGTCCTGGACAATTTGTTTATTGAACAACATCAAAAAGAATCAATGCAAAAGCACGTTGCTGTGATTTAACAAAATTATATTCATGTGTGCAAAGTTTCTGTTTTTCAGCAGAATCAAATCAACTATCATCGTAGGTTATCCTATAGGTTCTATTTGGCACAAACACTAATTGAAACATAAAACCACATCCAAAAAGAGGCTAGATGTATTATTTATTCCTAAACAGAAGCAAAAGCAAAAAAATAAAATAAAATTGGGTTGCCTCCCAACAAGCGCTATCGTTTAACGTCCCTAGCTAGGCATAAAAGCAAGGATAGATCTAGGTATTGCCATCTTTGGTAGGCAATCCATAAGTGGCTCTCATGATATATTAATATGGTAATTTTATTTTCTTTCTAGGGAAGTGTTACATGCCCTTCTTTAAGGGAAATTGGAATCTAATATTCCCTTCCTTCATATCAATAATTGCACCAATCGTTCTAAGGAAAGGTCTACCAAGAATAATAGGACATGAAGGATTGCAATCTATATCAAGAACGATAAAATCTACGGGCACATAATTCCTATTTGCAACAATAAGAACATCATTAATTCTTCACATAGGCTTTTTAATAGTGGAATCCGCAAGATGCAAGTTTAGAGAGCAATCATCAAAGTCACAGAAATCTAGCAAATCACATAAAGTTTTGGGAATAGTAGAGACACTAGCACCCAAATCACACAAATCATGAAACTCATAATCTTTAATTTTAATTTTAATAGTAGGTTCCCACTCATCATAGAGTTTTCTAGGGATAGAAACTTCCAAGTCAAGTTTTTTTTTCATAAGATTGCATCAAGGCATCAACAATGTGTTCGGTAAAGGCCTTATTTTGACTATAAGCATGAGGAGAATCTAGCACGGATTGCAACAAGGAAATACAACCAATTAAAGAACAATTTTCATAATTAAATTCCTTGAGATCCAAAATAGTGGGTTTAGCAACATCTAGGTTTTTATTTCTTTCAATCCCACTTTCATCAATTTCATCATCAAGATCTAGAAACTCTGAATTCTTAAAACGCCTTCTAGGTAAAGGAAGATCATCTTCAGTTTCATCAAGATTCATATTGCAAACCAAAGATTTAATGGGGGACACATCAATAACTTTTAGATCTTCATCTTGATTTTCATAGGAATTAGAAGAACATGCTTTAATAAAGGCATCTTTGGAAGCACGCATCCTAGCGGTTCTTTCTTTGCACTCATCAATGGAAATTCTCATGGCTTTGAGAGACTCATTGATATCATGCTTAGGAGGAATAGATCTAAGCTTTAAAGAATCAATTTCAAGAGAAATTCTATCAACGTTCCTAGCCAAATCATCAACCTTAAGTAATTTCTCTTCAAGCAAAGCATTAAAATTCTTATGTGAATTCATAAACTCTTTCACACTACTCTCAAATTCAGAGGGCATCTTTTTAAAATTTCCATAAGAGTTGTTGTAGGAATTTTCATAAATATTAGAAGGGTTACTAGGATAAGGCCTAGGATTAAAATTCCCTCTATACGCGTTATTTCCAAAACTATTCTTACCAACAAAATTCACATCCATAGATTGATTATTATTCTCAAGCAAAGTAGATAAAGGCATATCATTGGGATCAAGAGGAGTATTTTTATTAGCAAACATCTTCATAAGTTCATCCATCTTTTCAGTCAAAACATTGATTTCTTCTATAGCATGCACTTTTTTACTAGAAGATCTTTCGGTGTGCCATTGAGAATAATTAGACATAATATTATCAAGCAACTTTGTAGCATCTCCTAACGTAATTTTCATAAACGTGCCTCCCACAGCTGAATCTAAAAGATTTCTAGAAGCAAAATTCAATCCGGCATAAAAGTTTTGTATGATCTTCCATAAATTCAAACCATGAGTAGGGCAATTGCGAAGCATCAATTTCATTCTTTCCCAAGATTGGGCAACATGCTCATGATCATGTTGTTTAAAATTCATAATATCGTTCCTAAGAGTGATGATCTTAGCGGGAGGAAAATACTTAGAGATAAAAGCATCTTTGCACTTGTTCCAAGAATCAATACTATTTTTAGGCAAAGACAAAAACCAAACTTTAGCACGATCTCTAAGTGAAAACGGAAATAACTTCAATTTGACAATATTGTTATATGTATCTTTCTTCTTTTGCATATCACACAAATCAACAAAATTGTTTAGATGAGTAGCGGCATCTTCACTAGGAAGGCCGGCGAATTGATCTTTAATAACAAGATTCAGCAAAGCGGTATTGATTTCACAAGACTCATCATTATTAAGAGGAGCAATCGGAGTACTAAGGAAATCATTATTATTGGTATTTGAGAAATCACACAGTCGGAGTGCTAACGATAGCTCCTCGCAACCAACGCGATTAGGGGTTGTCAATCCCTTCACGGTCACTTACGAGAGTGAGATCTGATAGAGATGATAAATAATATTTTTGGTATTTTTGATAGATAGATGCAAAGTAAAAAGTAAAAGTCAAAGTAAAAACAAAGCAAGTAAATAAAGTAAAGGAGATTGATATGATGAGAATAGACCCGGGGGCCATAGGTTTCACTAGTGGCTTCTCTCAAGAGCATAGATATTCTACGGTGGGTGAACAAATTACTGTTGAGCAATTGACATAATTGAGCATAATTATGAGTATATCTAGGTATGATCATGTATATAGGCATCACGTCCGAGACAAGTAGATCGAAACGATTCTGCATCTACTACTATTACTCCACTCATCGACCGCTATCCAGCATGCATCTAGAGTATTAAGTTAAAAACAGAGTAACGCTTTAAGCAAGATGACATGATGTAGAGGGATAAATTCATGCAATATGATAAAAAAAACCATCTTGTTATCCTCGATGGCAACAATACAATACGTGCCTTGCTGCCCCTTCTGTCACTGGGAAAGGACACCGCAAGATTGAACCCAAAGCTAAGAACTTCTCCCATTGCAAGAACTACCAATCTAGTTGGCCAAACCAAAAGGATAATTCAAAGAGACTTGCAAAGATAACTCAATCATACATAAAAGAATTCAGAGAAGATTCAAATATTGTTCATAGATAAGTTAGATCATAAACCCACAATTCATCGTCTCAACAAACACACCGCAAAAAGAAGAAGATTACATCGAATAGATCTCCACGAGAGAGGGGGAGAAAATTGTATTGAGATCCAAAAAGAGAGAAGAAGCCATCTAGCTACTAGCTATGGACCCGAAGGTCTGAAGTAAACTACTCACACTTCATCGAAGGGGCTATGGTGTTGATGTAGAAGCCCTCCGTGGTGGATGCCCCCTCCGGCGAAGCTCCGGAACAAGCCCCAAGATGGGATCTCGTGGATACAGAAGGTTGCGGCGGTGGAATTAGGTTATTGGCTCCTCTTCTGATTGTTTGGGGATACGTAGGTATATATAGGAGGAAGGAGTACGTCGGTGGAGCAACAAGGGGGCCACGAGGCAGGGGGGCGCGCCCAGGGGGGGCGCCCTCCACCCTCGTGACCGACTCTTCTGCTTCTTGGAGTAGGGTCCAAGTCTTCTGGATCACGTTCGGTGAGAAAATCACGTTCCCGAAGGTTTCATTCCGTTTGGACTCCGTTTGATATTCCGTTTCTTCGAAACACTGAAATAGGCAAAAAAAACAGCAATTCTGGGCTGGGCCTCCAGTTAATAGGTTAGTCCCAATAATAATATAAAAGTGGAAAATAAAGCCCAATATAGTCCAAAACAGTAGATAATGTAGCATGGAGCAATCAAAAATTATAGATACGTTGGAGACGTATCAATCGCCGCCCGCGCTCCCGCCGCTGGCCAGCAAGTGCCCGCTCCCAATGTTGGGGAGCGAGTAGTTTTCGTCCCCCACCTCGTCCGAGGGCTGGGGTTCCCGCTGCACCCCTTTGTGCGTGGGGTGATGTTCTACTACGGGTTGGATTTTTATCATCTGGCCCGAACTCCATCCTCTACCTTGCCTCCTTCATCATGGTTTGTGAGGCCTTCCTCCACTACGAGCCACACTTTGGTCTATGGCTAAAGATCTTCGGAATCAAGCCGAAGTCCAGTGGCTCCAACCTCGCGAAGTGTGGAGGGGCCATGATTAGCAAGAACCAGGGGCGAGTGGTTCAGCAACACCTTTATTGAAACGGTGAGGGAGTGGCAACGGGAATGGTTCTACATCACCGAACCGCTTTCCCCTGGCCAGCTCGAGGTCCCAGCCTTCTCAGTCGGGCCTCCAAAGAAGCTCAAGTCCTGGAGGGAGAAGGGCGTCGCCTAGGGGAACCCGAAGGAGGTGGAGGCCCTGGTCAAAAGGGTCAGATGGTGGTCCACCACGAGGAAGATCGAGCTTGCCGACGTCATCAACGTCATGCTAAACCGCCGCATGCTCCCTCTCCAACTTTGGGCTACCCCGATGTGGGCGTGATGACCCACAAGTATAGGGGATAAATCGTAGTCCTTTCGATAAGAGTGTCTAACCCAACAAGGAGCAGAAGGAAATGACAAGTGGTTTTCAGTAAGGTATTTTCTGCAAGCACTAAAATTATCGGTAACAGGTAGTTTGATAGCAACGTAATTTGTAACAAGTAACAATAGTAACAATAGGTACAGTAAGGTAGCCCAATCCTTTTTGTACCAAAGGACAGGCCGTAACAATCTCTCATAATAAGTAAAATGTTCTCGAGGACACACGGGAATTTCATCTAGTCTCTTTCATCATGTTGGTTTGATTCGCTTTCGCTACTTTGATAATTTGATATGTGGGTGGACCAGTGCTTGGGTGTTGTTCTTACTTGAACAAGCCTCCCACTTATCATTAATCCCTCTCTAAAGCATCCTCAAGTACGAGAGAAGAATTAAGATAAAATCTAACCATAGCATTAAACATATGGATCCAAATCAGCCCTTACGAATAGCGCATAAACTAGGGTTCAAGTTTCCATCACTCTAGCAACCTATCATCTAATAACTACTCCACAATGCATTTCCTTAGGCCCAAAGATGGTGAAGTTTCATGTAGTCGACATTCACATAACACCCACTAAGCGAATTACAACATACATATCACCAAAATATCGAATGAATACCAAATTCACATGATTACTTATGACAAGACTTCTCCCATGTCCTCTAGAACAAAAGCAACTACTTAGAAATAATAATATTCATGCTCAAGATCAGAGTGATATTAAATAGCATAATAGATCTGAACATATGATCTTCCACCGAATAAACAAACTAGCATCAACTACGAGATGTAATCAACACTACTAGCAACCCACTTGTACCACTACAAAGATTGAATACAAGAGATGAACTAGGGTTTGAGATGAGATGGTGCTCGTGAAGATGTTTATGAAGATTGGTCTTCTCACGATAAGAGGGTTGTTGGTGATGATGATGGCTTCGATTTCTCCATCTCAGAGGGAAGTTTCCCCAGCGAAATCAGTCTGCCGGACAGCAAAAGTGCTACTGCCCTGATTGCTTGTATCTGCGTTGGTATTTTGCCGAAGAGGATAGGATGATGCAGCAAAGCAACGATAAGTACTTCCCTCAGTTATGAAACCAAGGTTATCAATCCAGTAGGAGAACCAAGCAACACTATGTAAACTGCACCTGCACACAAATAACAAATACTTGCAACCCAACATGTAAGATGGGTTGTTAATCCATCCTCGATATTAAGATAGATTAAATTGTAAGATATTGGATAAATAAATCTAGAAAAAACACAAAATAAAATAAATAAATAAAAAGTGCAGCAAGGTATTTTTGGGTTTTTGGAATAATAGATCTGAAAACAATATGATAGGAAATAGACCCGGGGGCCATATATTTCACTAGTGGCTTCTCTTGAGAAAATAGCATACGGTGGGTATACATATTACTGTTAGGCAATTGGTAGAAGAGCAAATAATTATGACGATATCCAAGGCAATGATCATGTATATAGGCATCGCGTCCAAGATTAGTAGACTAACTCCTGCCTGCATCTACTACTATTACTCCACACATCGACCACTACCTAGCATGTATCTAGTGTATTAAGTTCACGGGGAAACGGAGTAATGCAATAAGAATGATGACATGATATAGACAAGATCTATTCATGTAGGAATAGACCCCATCTTTTTATCCTTAATGGCAACGATACATGCATGAAATGTCTCCTTCTGTCACTGAGAATAAACACCGCAAGATCGAACCCATCACAAAGCACCTCTCCCCATTGCAAGAAAAATCAATCAAGTTGGCAAACCAAACCAAAGTTTCGGAGAAGAAATACGTGGCTATAAAGATCATGCATATAAGAGTTCAAAGAAGAGTCAAATAATTTTCATAGATAGATCTAGTCATAAACTCGCAATTTATCGGATCCCAACAAACACACCGCAAAAAGTCATTACATCAAAGAGATCTTCAAGAACATCAAGGAGAACATTGTATTGAAGATGAAGATCAAAAGGAGAGACGAAGCCATCTAGCTACTGCCTACAGACCCGTAGGTCTGTGGTAAACTACTCACGCATCATTGGAGGAGCACCAGTGAGGATTATGAACCCCTCCGTGATTGTTTCCCCCTCCAGCAAGGTGCCGAAATAGGGTTCTAGATTGGACCTCATGGTTCTGGAACTTGCGGCGGCTGGAATTGTGTTACGTCGACTCCCCTAGGGTTTCTGGAATATCTAAGTATTTATAGAGCTAAGAGGCGGTGGAAAGATCACCATGGGGCCCAGAAGGCACCAGGGTGCGCCTGGGCCTCTAGCGCTCCATGGTGTCTTGTGGGCCCTATGGGCCTCCTCTAGTACACCTCCTGGGCCCCCTAGGTCTCTTCTGGTTAGAAAAAGAATCTCCAAAAAGTTTCGCTGCATTTGGACTCCGTTTGATATGGATATTTCGCGAAGTAAAAAACAAGGAAAAAACAACAACTGACAATGGGCACTATGTCAATAGGTTAGTCCCAAAAGATGATATAAAGTTGCTAGAAAATGAAGGTAGAACATCCAAAATTGATATATAATTGTGTGAAACAATTATAGATATGTTGGAGACGTATAAACATCCCCAAGCTTATTTCCAACTCGTCCTCGAGTAGGTAAATGATAAAAACTGAATTTTGAAGCTGCCTAACATGTTCATCACATAATCTTTTCTTTTGTAGCATGGACATTTGGACTTTTAGATGATTCAGAGAAATAGTTTATAATTGACATGAAGGACATCAATACTCAAGCATATCAACAAGCAACCATGTCTTTCAAAATAACAACACTAAAGAAAGCTATCCCTAGCCCATCATCCTCAATCATTGATCCATTCATGAAATACACCCAAATATTAGCTACATCCAATGCACAAGTATGATCATAGTGCTCCCGAGTTTTTGCTTTTATAAGAGAAGATGGAGACTCACATAAAAATAAAAATTGCATAAAGTAAATAGATAGGCCCTTCGCAGAGGGAAGCAGAGATTTGTAGAGGTGCCAGAGCTCAAGCTTAAATTGAGAGATAAAATTATTTTGAGAGGCATGCTTTTCCTGTCATCGAAAACGACCGAGAATTCCCAATACTTTCCATGATAGATACATCATAGGCGGTTCCCGGACATAAAATAAAGTTTATTCTTTTTTCCACCACTCTTTCACAATCCATGGCTAGCCGTATCCACAGGTGCCTTCCATACCAACACTTTCCAAGGAATTTATTATTTGACAACATAGATAATTTTTTTTCATTTCGGGACAGGACATCCCTATTACCGCCACATTCTCGTGCAATGACAAGTGAATAAACACTCATCTTGATAATAACACATCTAGCATGGAAAAATATTGGCCACCCCCTGCCGCTTCTTCGGCGGTACGGGCACACAAAAAGGAAATTTATTTTTAAAATTAGAGTTCGCACATACGAATTTACTTGAATGGCATCGAAATACCACATATAGGTAGGTACAGTGGAGTCATTGGCACAACTTGGTTTAACGAGTTTGGATGCACAATTAGTATTGCCACTTAGTGCAAGGAAATGCTAGCAAATAGATTGAGAAGCAACCAACCAAAAAACAAAAATGATCATAAATGAGCATTAAACATAACTAACACCGAATAATACACCACAAGTAGGTTCATTGCATAACTATTGACTTTCATGCTTGCATGGGGAATCACAAACCTTAACACAAATTTTCTTACTAAAGCATAATCACTCACTAACATGACTCACATAATACTATCTCCATATCTCAAAACTAGTGCAGGGAATCAAGTTTATAATATCCAATGATCTTCATGAAAGTTTTTATTATATCCCCCTTGGATATCTATCACTTTGGGACTAATTTCATATATTACCATTGCTTATAACAAGCTCTCAAATAAATTTAAGTGAAGAACATGAGCATAAATAATTTTTCATCTCTCAAAATAATATAAGTGAAGCACGAGGGAACTTCTACAAATTTTTTACTAACTCTCAAATTTATCTAAGTGAATCATGAGAGTACTTCTTTCAAAAATTTAAAGCACCACCGTGCTAAAAAGATATAAGTGAAGCACTAGAGCAATTCCATAGCTCAAAAAAGTTAAGTGAAACACATAGAGCAATTCTAACAAATAATATCATCATTATGGCTCTCTCAAACAAGTGTGTCCAGCAAGGATGATTGTGACAAACTAAAAAGCAAAACAAGCAAAGACCCATATAATACAATATGCTCCAAGCAAAACTAATGATATTTGACGAATAAAAATATAGCTCCAAGTAAAATTACCGATGGTCATTAGAAGAAAGAGGGGAGGCCTTCCGGGGCATCCCCAAGCGTAGTTGCTTGGTTCTCCTTGAATATTACCTGGGGGTGCCATGGCATCCCCAAGCTTAGGTCCTTTTCATTCCTTATTCCTTCATCCATCGTGATCTGACCCAAAACTTCAGAACTTCAATCACACAAAACTTCACAAAACCTTCGTGAGATCCGTTATATAATAAAGCAAATCACCACTTTAAGTACTGTTGCAAACCCATTCATATTTTATTATTGCATTATACATACTATATTCTAACTTTACCATAGCTTATACCCCCATGCACTTCATAGATTCATCAAAATAATCACATAATGCAACGAAAACATAATGTGTCAAAAACAGAATAGTCTATAGTAATCTGAACTTTCACCATACTTGTGTAACTCCAAAAATTCTGCAAAATTAGAAAAACATAGGCAATTGGTATATCAATCATGTGTAAAAAAACTCAGGATTTTATCGTTCTACAGTGAATTTTAACAATTCTGTTACTGGACGCAAAAGTTTCTGTTTTCTAACAGGATCAAATCAACTAGCAACCAACATGATCCAAAAGGCTTTACTTGGCACAAACACTAATTGAAACATAAAAACACAATAATAACAGAAGTGTAATTGCATATTTATTGAAGAACCGAAAGAAAATAAAAAGTTTCAAAGATAACTATTGGGTTGGCTCCGAACAAGCACTATTATTTTACGCCCCTGGCTAGGCATAAATTTCTATTGATGCTCACATGAAAGATAATAATTGAAACACGAAGAGAGCATCATAAAACATGCGACAAACATATTTAAGTCTAACATACTTCCTATGCATAGAAATTTTATAAGCAAACAAATTACAAAGGCAAGCAAAAACTAGCATATGCAAGGAAGAAGAAAGAAACAATAGCAATCTCAACATAACGAGAGGTAATTTAGTAACATGAAAATTTCTACAACCATATTTTCCTCTCTCATAATAATTACATGTAGGATCATAATCAAATTCAACAATATATCTATCATATGAAATTTTCTCTTCTTGATCCACATGCATAAAAGTTTTATAATCTGCCAAGGTAGTGGGATTAATATCAACTAAAGTCATGACAACCCACTTTTATTAAAAAAATCATAAGATTGGACACTCTGCAGATATGTGGGATTATTTTTACCTAGAGTTGACACTCTTACAAACCTACTTTCAATTTAATTGCAAACCTATTCATCATGAGGCTTAAATAAACTATCAAGATCGTAAGGAGCATTATCACCCCAATCATGATCATGGCAATAAGTAGTGGACATAACAGAACAAGCATCCCCAAGCTTGGAGTTTTGCATATTATTACACAACTGACATTAATAGAATTTATAATAATATGATTGCAATCATGCTTTCCATTCAAGGAGCTATCGTGAACCACTTTACAAATTTCTTCTTTTACCACTTCATCACAACTCTCAAATTCACGAATTTCAATCAAAACTTCATAAAGATAGTCTAGTGCACTCAACTCACTAGCATTTGGTTCATCATAATTGGATCTTTTAAAAAGATTAGCATGTGGATGAGGATCCATATCAATAGATTCTTAACAAGCGAAGATGCAAGCAAATAGAAGGCACATGGCAACAGAAGCAAAGATAGGAAAAAGGCAAATGGAAAATATTTTTGTATTTTGCAAAACATATTAGAAGTGGGGGAGATGAAAACGAGAGGAAAATGGCAAATAAAATAACTACAAGGAGATGAGAGTTTATGTGTTGGTACTTGATAGATGTTGATGATGTCTCCCCGGCAACGGTGCCAAAAATTCTTCTTTATTGCTTGTATCTGCGTTAATATTTCCCCGAAGAGGACAGGATTATGCAGCATAACAAAGGTAAGTATTTCCCTCAGTTATGAAACTAAGGTTATCAATCCAGTACGAGATGCAAGCAACACTATGTAAACAACACATGCACACAAATATCAAATACTTGCAACCCAACGCGTATGAGGGGTTGTCGATCCCTCCTAGGTATTAAGATAGATTAAATTGTATGAGATTGGATAAATAGATCTATCAAAAAACACAACATAAAATAAATAAGAAAAAGTGCAACAAGCTATTTTTGGGTTTTTGGAATAATATATATGAAATCAATATGATAGGAAATAGACCCAGGGGTCGTATATTTCACTAGTGGCTTCTCTCGAGAAAATAGCATACAGTGGGTAAAAAAATTACTATTGAGCAATTGATAGAAAAGCAAATAATGGTGACGATATACCAGGCAATGATCATGTATATAGGCATCACGTCCAAGATTAGTGGACCGACTCCTGCCTGCATCTACTACTATTATTCCACACATCGACCGCTATCCAGCATGCATCTAGTGTATTAAGTTCATGGGGAAATGGAGTTATGCAATAAGAACGACGACATGATGTAGACAAGATCTATTCATGTAGGAATAGACCCCATATTTTTATCCTTAATGGCAATGATACATGCGTGTCATGTCTCCTTCTTTCATTGAGAATAAGCACCGCAAGATCGAACCCATCACAAAGCACTGAGGGAGTCCTGGACTAGGGGGTGTCCGGACAGCCAGACTATCATCGTCCACCGGACTCCAAGACTACGAAGATACAAGATTGAAGACTCTGTCCCGTGTCCGGATGGGACTTTCCTTGGCGTGGAAGGCAAGCTTGGCAATACGGATATGTAGATCTCCTACCATTGTAACCGACTCTGTGTAACCCTAGCCCTCTCCGGTGTCTATATAAACCGGAGGGCTTTAGTCCGTAGGACATAACCTCCATTACAACAATCATACCATAGGCTAGCTTCTAGGGTTTAGCCTCCTTGATCTCGTGGTAGATACACTCTTGTAATACACATCATCAATATTAATCAAGCAGGACGTAGGGTTTTACCTCCATCAAGAGGGCCCGAACCTGGGTAAAACATCGTGTCCCTTGTCTCCTATTACCATCCGCCTAGACGCACAGTTCGGGACCCCCTACCCGAGATCCGCCGGTTTTGACACCGACATTGGTGCTTTCATTGAGAGTTCCTCTGTGTCGTCACCGATAGGCTCGATGGCTTCTTCAATCGACAACAACACTGTCCAGGGCGAGACTTTTCTCCCCGGACAGATCTTCGTATTCGGCGGCTTCACACTGCGGGCCAATTCACTTGGCCATCTGGAGCAGATCGAAAGCTACACCCCTGGCCATCAGGTCAGGTTCGGAAGCCTAAACTTCACGGCCGACATCCGCGGGGACTTGATCTTTGACGGACCCGAGCCACAGCCGAGCGTGCCGCGCTGTCACGATGGGCATGATTTAACTCTGCCGCCGGACAGTGCCTTGGTGGCCGCACACGAATCCGCTCCGGCCCTTAGTCCGGAGCCGATCGCGCCGATCGAGGACCGGTGGCTGGACACCGCCTCGGGGGCTGCAACTTCCACGGTGATGGAGCCGAACTCCGATCTTGTCCCCCATAAAGCTCGTGACTCTGAGGTGCCGGACTCGCTGCCGGACTCTGAACCTCCCGCGCCCCTTCCAATCGAATCCGATTGGGCGCCGATCATGGAGTTCACCACGGCGGACATCTTTCAACACTCGCCCTTTAGCGACATCCTGAATTTGCTAAAGCATCTCTCGCTATCCAGAGAGACCCGGCCGGACTATGGCCAGGATGGTTGGGATACGGACGACGAAGAAATTCAAAGCCCACCCACCTCCCACTTTGTAGCCACTGTCGACGATCTAACCGACATACTAGACTACGACTCCGAAGACATCGACGGTATGGACGACGATGCCGGAGAAGAACAGGAACCAGCACCTACAGGGCACTGGAAGACCACCCCAACACATGACGTATATATGGTGGATACCCCAAAAGGAAGCGACGACGAGGAACAATGGGGCGCGGCAAAGGATAATCCCGCCGATAAACAACCAAAGCGGCGACGCAAGCGCCGCCCTAAGACCCGCCTCGACAAAAACAGCATTCCTAATGACCCAGCGTTAGAGCAGGGCAAACCAGTGGACGACGAACATGCAACTAAGCAACCGTCCGAACAGGACGAATCGGATAATCAATCCAATCCCGGCGATACCAACAGTCCGGACGACCTCACGCCGGACATACCACCGGAGCATAAGAACCTTCACGGAAGACTCGTTGCCACCGCAAGAAGCTTGAAGAAGGAAAAACGGAAGCTCAAAACAGCGGAAGACATACTCAAAGCAAGGTGGAGCAAAGTGCTCAAAACCGCGGACAAATACGGCAATGGCCATCAATCAAAGAGCTATCCGAAGCGCAAACTGCTGCCAGAATTTGACGAGGAAGCCATAGAGCCCCCACAGTCAAAAAATAAAGAGGCTGCCTGGCCGGATAGACGACCAAATGATAGGCCCAAATCTACAAGCAGCGCCGCACATATGCCAACTCATGACCCTGGAAAAAAGAAGGCCCAGCCAGGTCCATTTACGGGCCAAAAAAGAGGGCCCCAGGAAGCAGCACAACACGCCAAGTGTTCGAAGACAACGGCACACCCAAATACAGGGGCGCCGCACACCCACTATGTTTCACCAATGAGGTGCTGGATCATGAATTCCCAGCAGGGTTTAAACCCATAAACATAGAGGCTTACGACGGAACAACAGACCCTGGAGTCTGGATAGAGGATTACATACTACACATACATATGGCTAGAGGAGATGATCTCCACGCCATAAAATATCTACCCCTCAAGCTCAAAGGGCCAGCTCGGCACTGGCTCAAAAGCCTCCCAGAAAACACTGTGTGAAGCTGGGAAGAGCTTGAGGACGCGTTTAGAGCAAATTTTCAAGGGACGTATGTCCGCCCTCCGGATGCAGATGATCTAAGTCATATAATTCAACAGCCCGGAGAGTCAGCACGCAAATTCTGGAACAGGTTCCTTACTAAAAAGAACCAAATAGTCAACTGTCCGGACGCCGAGGCCTTAGCAGCTTTTAAACACAACGTCCGAGACGAATGGCTCGCCAGACACCTCGGCCAAGAGAAGCCAAGGACAATGTCCGTGCTAACAAGCCTAATGACCCGCTTTTGCGCGGGAGAAGACAGCTGGCTAGCAAGATGCAGCACCAGCGACCCGAGTACATCCAAGATTAGAGATGGAAACCGAAAATCATGGCGCAGAAAGGATCAGCGCCGGAGTAAAGAAAAAAGCCCAAAGAATACGGCGGTCAACGCCGGATTCAAAAGCTCGCGGCCAAACAACAAAACACTACCTCTTAAGGATAACAGTGATGAGCTATCCAACTTAAACAAAATTTTGGCTCGGATATGTCAAATTCACAGTACCCCCGGAAGGCCTGCAAACCACACCCACCGAGATTGTTGGGGTTTCAAACAGTCCGGCCGACTAAATGCTGAACACAAGGGGCTCGACACATCAAGCGAGGATGATGATAAACCCCACAAGCAGAGCACCGGAAAACAAAAGACTTTCCCACAAGAAGTCAAAGCAGTAAACTCACTTCAGGTGATAATACGGAAAAACAATGCGGCACCCACTGAGACGGGTCTCGCACGATCCACCCCAGCGGAACCTCGAGGTTGGATGTCAAAACCAATCACTTTCGACCACCTGGATTACTCCAGAAGTATTCGAAATGCAGGATGGACTGCTCTGATATTGGATCCTATAATCGACGGACTACAATTTACACAAGTCCTGATGGACGGAGGCAGCGATTTAAACCTGCTATATCCAAACACAATCCGCAAGTTGGGGATAGACCTTACTAAAATTCGACATAGCCACACTTCCTTTAGAGGAGTGACGCCAGGCCCTTACGCCAAGTGCACAGGCTCCTTATTACTAGAAGTTGTGTTCGGGTCACCAAACAACTTCCGACGCGAAAAACTAATCTTTCATGTCGCCCCATTCAAAGGTGGCTATCAAGCACTATTGGGACGAGAAGTTTTTGTCCGCTTCAACGCCATACCACATTACGCGTCTCTTACACTTAAAATGCCCGGTCCACGTGGCATCATTTCATTGCGAGGGTCATGCAAAGACCCCGGACATGGCTAGACGAGTCTGGCACAAACAAGCTAGGGGCTCCCTAGCCGCACGCCCCTTCACAAGGGGCTGAGCATATAAAGCAACAACGAGCTAATATAGACTCCGCTTTACTTATTAATATTTTTCATATACCTTTTTTTGCACGGTTTCCTTTCAAACTAAGTTCCTCTCTTTTTACAGATGAACAACGTGCACACCCGTCCAGGATAACGACACAACGGAAACACAGGCACAGACGTGCAGTAGGGACCCGTGGCAAGGATTCTTTTCAGATTAAGACCCTGCGTAAACCTTTTTTACTGTCTCTTGTTGCTGTAGTCCCCTGGTTTCTTATTATAACTAGAGTGGAGCCTGACGTTTTGGCATCGGCCGCGTCAGAGGGCCTTGCCCGTACCTGGACACTAGGGGCTTAGGGCATTGTTCCGCCCATTATTATAAAGACCGAACACCTTAGGGAGTGTTCGGCGTCTCGAGTTAGGCCTTATATGCATCAGCTCCGAATCATGTCTTTGGTCAAATGTTTGGTTTGCCCGGCTCCTGTGTTTTGCTGCCTTACGTTCCGTATCATCGGCTAACGCGGCACCAGGAGAACTACTGCGATTGTGCCCCAGTTCGGCTGGGCGAGCACCTCAGTAGAGAAAGCCGAAAACTGACTGTCATGAGCGAGAGACTGGTCAACCACTCGATCGATCACTGGAATGTTTAGCATTCCTCCGCTTTGACGAAGGACCGTTTCCCGGTCAGGCACATACACGCCCCGAATTCGGAGAGCGCGGTGCCCCCAGGGGCTATATCGTAGCCCCACCCTCGAACTCCAATGGCTAAGTGAAAGTGATAAAGCGTTATAGTCCGGTTGCCTCGTTTGCTATGCTACCACCTCCTTAACAGGACCGAGACGTCGGATTAAGTGTGAAAATGCGCTATTTTTGCAAACACCCCCGCACCTTGTGCGTGGGGGCTGAAGTCGAAGACTGCCATCTTTCAGGTTATACATATGTATACATAAACGGCCGCATAGGAGATATTTCAATACTTGGAACGCACAAGTATAAAAAGCGATTAAATCATAACCATTGTTTTATAAAATACAACGTTCACTTGAACATGACATTTTGCGAGCACTGTGACTCTATTACACGAGCACCACGCATAACTTCCCCAAAATAGTGCTTGGCGGGTAACCGGCTTTCGTCCGAACCCTGGATTGCTACAGCGGCGGCATCCATCTCTGTCCAATGTGTCTTCACACGGGCAAGGGCCATCCGCGCACCCTCTATGCAGGCCGACCGCTTCATCTCCTTGATCTGCGGCACCACCCCAAGGAATTGCTGCAATAAGCCAAAATAGCTCGTTGCCTTGGGCCTCTCTGGCCAGACATGAGCCACGATATCCGTCATGGCAAGTCCAGACAGCCTGTTCAGCTCAGCCCATTCGGCCAATCGATCGGTCAGCGGAAGTGAACGATCCGGACTATGGAATTGAGACCAAAATAGCTCTTCCGTCTTGTGATCCTTCTGGCTTCGGAAGTGCACAACGGCATCTGCCGCACTCGCCGCTAAGTCCATATATGGATCCTCCGGACCCCACAGCTGGCCAAGCTGGACATACTTTGGATCCGTAAACCTGCGGCGCAGCAGAAAAGGCTTGCCAGCCACAATGTCTCCGGCCTGACGCATCTCCTCCTTCATAGCCCGCATGGCAGAACGGGCACCCTTGGCTTCGGCGGTGGCCTTCACCAGGTCTTCTCGCTCCGATAGGCGCTCCTTTTCAAGAGCCTCATTGCGGTCGGTAGCATCCTTCAATTTAACGGCCAATTCGGCCACCTCTTCCCTGCTTCGGCAGTGTGCATCCCTTTCGGCTTCTAGCTCCTCAGCTGCCTTCGAGGCAGCCACGTTGCTTCTTCTGGCCTGCTCCTTGGCTTGAGCAAGTTCTGCCCGAAGGCTCTCCACAGCAGCAGCACCATCTGCGTCAAGCGAAATATTGTAAGAGGTGAGCTTTTGCTCCCTTAATAGGTGACTGCGGAGAATCAATTTACCTTGCGACTCGTCAAGTCGCCTGTTGACTAGCGCGATGTCCGCATCCGCTACATCGAGTTGCCGCATTAATTCGGCAACTCCATCAGTCCGGCTAGCCCCCGGACTATCCGCCACCTGCATAGGAAAGGTGACACTCAACACCTGCAATTTTGATCCTCGGCACGCTGTCGCTTTCGACAACCTACCGAGTCTCAGGGGATACTATCTACACAGGGCGCACTTTCATCAAAAAGGCGCGTCGTTTTCACGTACCTCAAACCCCGCCAACAAACTCCTGACGGCATTGTGCAATCCGCTTTCGGCGGACGAAATCCTTCCGATCACCATGCTCATCAATGCACAGTGATATTCTGAGACGGACGCCCTCTCAAGCAGATCCTTTAGCTCCCCCGGCCGAACACTAGCCGGCGCCGAACTCTCCGGCCCTGCCGGGCTCGGGGATGCCCTTCGTGACGATACCACAGGCTCGTCCGCCCTATCCAACGGCGCAGCAGACGGAGGCATCTCGCTCTCCATCATCTCCGGACGAAGATCCCCCGAAGACGAGCTCATCTAAGAAGGTTGCAGATCCGAACTACAAAGGTAAAAATTTCGGTTATCCTCAGAAGCACAAATAGGGATGTTTTTCATTAATGAATTCCCCTTTTCCTACTCACGGCTCGCTAGAGGGCTGATTCTTTAGAGAAGAATGTGCGGCCGGGGCCTCCCCGGACGCAGGACCCTCCGGCCAAGATCTCTTACCCCGCTTAGGGGCTTTGGCCTCCGGGTCTTTGGAGGCGGTCCTCTTCTCCCCCTGGAGGGAGGGATTCTCGATCCCCCCTTCTTCAAGCGCCCCCTTAGGCAGGGCGGTAGCTCCTCTGTTTTCCCCCTCGCCTTCTTCTGAAGGCGCAACCTCCAACATTCTGACCAGCACGGGCTCCGGTGCGGTCTCTGGGAGGGGGGCCGGACACCTTATCAGCTTTGCTTGCGCAATCCACTCCTGTTAGAGGATAACGGGTTAAAAAGCGAACTATGAAAAGCAAACAAATGGTACGTCCGAGCATGGAGCTACTTACTTGGGTATCCGGGCGATTGCAGCTTAGGCCGGCATCCTCGGTCAATTCCGGACACGCCACCTGCGGTCCGAAGAACAACCCGTACATCTCCACGGGTGTCGTACCCATGAAGTGTAGGAGAATCCGTGGTCCCTCCGGATTGAACTCCCATAGCCGGAGAGGACGGCGTTTGCAGGGCAGGAGACACCTAATTAGCATAACCTGCGCCACCGCAATCAGATCGATCTCCCTCGCTTGGAGGTCTCGAATCCGGCCCTGCAATAGGGGCACGTCTTTTGACGGCCCCCAATTGAGCCCTTGGTTGACCCACGACATCAACCGTCGTGGAGGTCCCGAGTGGAACGGAGGCGGCGGCTTCTGCCTACTGCCCCTCGGAGCGGTGATGTAGAACCACTCCTGCTGCCATAAGCCGAGCTCCTCTTAGAAGGAGCCCTCAGGCCACGGGGCATCGACCCTCCTGCTTACGGCCGTCCCGCCGCATTCAGCTTGACGCCCCCCGACCATCTTCGGCTCCACATTGAAGGTTTTCAGCCACAGGCCGAAGTGGGGGGTGACGCGGAGGAAGGCTTCGCAGACAACGATGAATGCAGAGATATGGAGGATGGACTCCGGGGCCAAGTCATGGAACTCCAACCCGTAGTAGAACATGAGACCTCTCACAAAAGGATCCGTCGGGAAGCCTAAACCCCGACGGAGGTGGGATACAAAGACGACATACTCACCGGGCTCGGGGGTGGGGATGGCCTGCCCTTCGGCAGGCAGCCTGTGCGAAATCTCATAGGACAGGTACTTGGCCTCTCGCAGCTTTAGCACGTCCTCCTCCGTGACAGAGGAGGGCATCCACCGGCCCTGGAGGCCGGAGCCGGACATTGTTGAAAGTCCGAAGCGCTCGAATCTGGGGCTCTGAGTGTTTGGAACTTGGAGCAAGGAGAGGATTCGATGGAAGATTGAAGAGAAGAAACGAGCCTTGGTCCTATTATAAAGAGGGGGAATACCAAGAGCTGTCTCCGTGACCGTTCGAGATTCGCCTTCGATAGAGGAGGCGTGGCGACGGGCGCGGTTGGGTTACCCACGTCCGTATTGATGAGAATCCCGGAATAAGGGGAACACGATCTCTGCTTCGACAAGATGTGCCAAGGAAACCGCTTCGCTAAACGCGCTGAGGTGGTATAATAAAAAACGATTCAAGTAAAGGCTTGGTAGTGGCGTGACGTCACGCTGCAAAATACGTCAGCAGGTTGAACTTGTGTGCATTTTATTCTCTCTACGGTGGAATGTGGAATTTATTTTGCAGAACCGGACACTATCCGGGTGTTCACAATCTTCTCTGGATTATTCAAAGGAGGAACCCGCCTTGCAATGCCGAACATTACGCGCGCTGGACTCATCGTCATTGAAGCCAGGTTCAGGGGCTATGAGGGAGTCCTGGACTAGGGGGTGTCCGGATAGCCGGACTATCATCGTCCGCCGGACTCCAAGACTACGAAGATACAAGATTGAAGACTCCGTCCCGTGTCTGGATGGGACTTTCCTTGGCGTGGAAGGCAAGCTTGGCAATACGGATATGTAGATCTCCTACCATTGTAACTGACTCTGTGTAACCCTAGCCCTCTCCGGTGTCTATATAAACCGGAGGGCTTTAGTCCGTAGGACATAACCTCCATTACAACAATCATACCATAGGCTAGCTTCTAGGGTTTAGCCTCCTTGATCTCGTGGTAGATCCACTCTTGTAATACACATCATCAATATTAATCAAGCAGGACGTAGGGTTTTACCTCCATCAAGAGGGCCCGAACCTGGGTAAAACATCGTGTCCCTTGTCTCCTATTACCATCCGCCTAGACGCACAGTTCGGGACCCCCTACCCGAGATCCGCCGGTTCTCACACCGATAAGAAAAATCATTCTAGTTGGCCAAACCAAACCAAAGTTTCGGAGAAGTAATACGAGGCTATAAAGATCATGCATATAAGAGTTCAAAGAAGACTGAAATAATATTCATAGATAGATCTAATCATAAACTCACAATTCATTGGATCCCAACAAACACACTGCAAAAAGTCATTACATCAAATAGATCTCCAAGAACATCGACGAGAACATACATTGTATTGAAGATCGAAAACAGAGAACAAGCCATCTAGCTACTGCCTACGAACCCGTAGGTCTGGGGTAAACTACTCATGCATCATTGGAGGAGAACAAATGAGGATGATGAACCCCTCCGTGATTGTTTCCCCCTCCAGCAAGGTGCCGGAAGAGGGCCCTAGTTTGGATCTAATGGTTCTGGAACTTGCGGCGGCTGAAATTGTGTTTCGTCGACTTCCCTAGAGTTTATGGAATATCTGGGTATTTATAGAGCCGAGAGGCGGTGGAAAAGATCACTGCTACTTCCTGAGCTTGCATTGATTTTTCCCTTGAAGAGGAAAGGGTGATGCAGCAAAGTAGAGATAAGTATTTCCCTGAGTTTGAGAACCAAGGTATCAATCCAGTAGGAGCTACGAGCAAGTCTCCAATCTGTGCACCTGGACAAACAATCAAACACTTGCACCCAACGCGATAAAGGGGTTGTCAATCCCTTCACAGTCACTTGGAGGGATGAGATCTGATAGAGATAGATATAAAAGATTACTAAAACGTAAAACAAAAAACAAATAAATTGCAGCAAGCTATTTTTGGGTTTTTTGGTTTATAGATCTAAAAATATATGATGGAAAAATAGACCCGGGGGCCATAGGTTTCACTAGAGGCTTCTCTCTTGAAAGAAAACATACAGTGGGTGAACAAATTATTATCTTGCAATTGATAGAAAAGCACAAAGTTATGCTCTAGATTAATAAGTTAGTCCCAAAATAATATAAAATAACATATTAATGCATATAAAACCTCCAAATCAGATAATACAATAGCATGGAACAATCAAAAATTATAGATATGTTGGAGACGTATCAATCACTATGGGCCCCACAAGGCACCAGGGCGCGCCTTGCTATCTTGTGGGCCCCATGGACCTCCTCTGGTACACCTCCTGAGCTCCCTGGGTCACTTCTGGGCGGAAAAAAATCCCCAAAAAGTTTCGCTGCATTTAAACTCCGTCTGATATGGATATTCCGCGAAGTAGAAAACAAGCAAAAACAGCTACTGGCACTGGGCACTATGTCAATAGGTTAGTCCCAAAAAATGATATAACGTTGCTAGTAAATGAAGGTAAAACATCCAAGATTGATAATATGACAGCATGGAACAATCAAAAGTTATAGATACGTTGGAGACGTATCATGCCCCAGTTCTGCCTCGAGGAGGCGACTCTACATCCCGAAAGTCCTTCCCCTATTTTTTCTACGGCAAATGACCTCATATACCAAAAGATGGGCACCGGAAGCTGGCCAGGGGGTCCACCATCCACCAGGGTGCGCTGGGGTGGGGGTAGGCACGCCCTGGTGACTCGTGGGCACCTGGGTGGCCCCCTCTGGTACTTCTTTGTTCCAATATTTTTTTATTTATTCCAAAATAAATCTCTGCAAAATTTCAGCTCATTTGGAGATGTGCAGAATGGGTATCTCTGACATAGCTTTTCCAGGTCCAGAATTCCAGCTGCCAGTAATCTCCCTCTTTGTGTAAACCTTGCATATTATGAGAGAAAAGGCATTAGAATTACTCCACCAAGTGTTACATTGCTTGAAAATACTATAAATAACAGTAGGAAAACATGATGCAAAATGGATGTATCAACTCCCCCAAGCTTAGACCTCGCTTGCCCTCAAGCGAAAACCGATATCGAAAATCATGTCCACATGTTTAGAGAGAGAGGTGTCAATAAAAACAAATTATGGACATAGTAGAATCATGATCATTATTATAACAACAATATACATTATCATAAAACTTCTCATGAGCATGTTACAATTCACCACAATATACAAGTATACAGAATACACTTTTTTGAAAACTAACAAACTATGTTCTAGGTCAACAATGCAATCGCAATTCATCATCTTTTCAGGAAGGGTCTCATGCCGGAGCTTTGTTTAGCAAGTCCACATACTCAACTATCATATAATATTCTATGATTGCTAACACTCACACCATATATATGGAGCAAAAGGTTTCATCCAGACACAGAAAGATAGGGGCTTAAATCTCGCCTCCAAACCTATTCACCTCAAGGGTGATTTCAACAATAATAAATCATGATCGCTCATATCCAACTAGGTATATGTGCCTAGATATTTCCCCACCATGTGATGCTTGCAAAAGAGAAAAATAAAAGGAATAGGGAAGAATACTATTGACTCTTGCATAAAAACTAAATACATAAAAGGAAAGATATAAGTAAATGATAGGCCCTTCACCGGGGGAAGTAGAGGTTGTCATGCGCTTTTTATTTTTGGATGCACAAGCTCTTGATGCAAAAGAACGCCACATTTTCTTGCCCCTTATGATAGCAAGCTTTATTATGCAGTCTGTCACTGTTATTTCTTTGCCATCACAAGTTCGTACAATGCTTATTTTCCTTTACAATAAAAGATCAGACATATTCAGAAGCAATTTTTATTGTTTTATGCACCGATGACAACTTACTTGAAGGATCTTATTCAATCTATAGGTAGGTATGGTGGACTCTTATGACATGAAACTGGTGAGGGAGTCCTGGATTAGGGGGTATCCGGACAGCTGGACTGTATACTTTGTCCGAACTGTTGGGGCGTGAAGATACAAGATTCCAGACTCCGTCCCGTGTCCGGATGGGACTCTCCTTTGCGTGGAAGACAAGCTTGGCAATCCGGATATTATATTTCATTCCTTGTAACCGACTCCATGTAAACCCTAGCCCTCTCCGGTGTCTATATAAACCGGAGAGTTTAGTCCTTATAGGGACGATCACAATCATAATCATCATAGGCTAGCTTCTAGGGTTTAGCCTCTACGATCTCGTGGTAGATCAACTCTTGTACTACTCATATCATAAATATCAATCAAGCAGGAAGTAGGGTTTTACCTCCATCGAGAGGGCCCGAACCTGGGTAAACATTGTGTTCCTTGCCTCCTGTTACCATTAGCCTAAGACGCACAGATCGGGACCCCCTACCCGAGATCCGTAGGTTTTGACACTGACATTGGTGCTTTCATTGAGAGTTCCTCTATGTCGTCGCTGCAAGGCTTGATGGCTCCTTCAATCATCAACAACAACACGGTCAAGGGTGAGACTTTTCTCCCCGGACAGATCTTCGTGTTCGGCGGCTTCGCACTACGGGCCAATTTGCTTGGCCATCTGGAGTAGATTGACAGCTACGCCCCTGGCGACCAGGTCGGGCTCAGAAACCTGAACTACACGACTGATATCCGTGGACACTTGATCGTCGACGGGTTCGGGCCTGCGCCAGGAGCGCCGGACAATCACGATGAGCACGGCTTAGACCTGCTATCTGTTAATGCTCGGGATATCGCCCCTGCAGGAGCCCCAGACCTAAATCCGGAGCAGATCGCGCCGCCCGAGGATGGGTGGATGGACCCCACCGCGCGGGCCGCACACTCATGGGCGTTAGAGCCGAACACAGGTCTCACCCCTAAAGAAGCCTATGACACCGGACTCCCGGACTCGTATCTGGCTGTAGGTTCCAGTCCGCGTGCTCTTGAGCCCGCTGAACCTAGATGGGCTCCCGTAATGGAGTTCACCGCTGCGGATATCTTCCAGCACTCGCCCTTTGGCGACGTGCTGAGCTCGTTAAAATCTCTCTCTTTGTCAGGAGACTCTTGGCCAAACTATGTCCGGCTCGAGTGGGAAGCAGGCGACGAAGGAATTCGTTGCCCACCCACCACCCACTTCATTGCCACTGTCGACGATGTATCAGACGCGCTTGACTTCGACTCCGAAGACATCAAGGGTATGGGCGACGATGCAGGAAAAGATTCAGAATCACTGGGGCGCTGAACTACCACCTCGTCATACGATATATACATGGTGGATACGCCCAAGGAGGACGACGACGACAATCCGGAAGATAAATCCCCCGGGCAAAAGCCAAAACGACGGCGCAGACACCGCTCCAAGTCCAGCAACAGTAAAAATAGCGACAAGAGCGCCAGAAAGATCGACACCCCAGTCAACTCCGAAGGCAACAACGACCATATGGACCCAGCAATGGAGCAGGATGAGCCATGTTACGCCGAACACAGATCGGAGCAGACGCCCAATCACAATGATCCCGAGGGACGAATTAATCAAACTGCCCCGGGACAAGAACACAGTCCGGATGACTATGTATTCATCATCCCGGAAACACGCTTGGAACGAGATAACCTCCTTAGAAGGCTTATGGCCACTGCGAGAAGTCTAAAGAAGCAGAAGCAACGGCTAAAGGCCGCACAGGAAACACTCAATCGCAGATGGAATAAAGTGCTAGACACTGAAGCAAAGTACGGCGACGATCGCCATACAAAGAGCTACCGAAAACGCAAGCAGCTACCAGAATTCGATGACGAGGCCATTCCACCAAAGGACAATACGGCTAGGAGGCCGGATAAACCACTTCATAACCGCAACAGAGCAGCTACCGACGCCGCACACGATTTACGCGAGCTCCTGGATAAGAAAGCCGGCGCGGCTAGGTCCATCTACGGATCTACATGACACACCCCGGCACAGGACTATGGTCACCAAAACGATCATACCGATCGGATACCAGTACGGAATCAACACCGGACACAACAACAGACGACGGCAGGCCACAGCACGTCCAGACACAGAGGGGCTGCTCACCCCCTGTGCTTCACCGACGAAGTACTGTACCACGAATTTCCACAGGGTTTTAAACCTATGAACATAGTGGCATATGACGGAACGACAGACTCAGGGGTCTAGATCGAGGATTTTATCCTGCATAGATACATGGCTCGTGGGGACGACCTCCACGCCATCACATACCTTCCCCTCAAGTTGAAGGGGCCAGCTCGACACTGGTTGAAAAGCCTCCCTGAAAATTCAATCGGAAGTTGGGAGGAACTCGAGGACGCTTTCAAGGCCAATTTTCAAGGGACTTATGTCCGACCTCCGGATGCGGACAATTTAAGTCACATAAGCCAACAGCCCGGAGAGTCCGCCCGCAAGCTTTGGAATAGATTCCTCACTAAGAAGAATCAAATTGTCGATTGTCCGGACGCCGAAGCCTTAGCGGCCTTCAAACGCAGCATCCGCGATGAGTGGCTCGCCAGACACCTCGGCCAAGAGAAGCCGAGGACAATGGCAGCCTTAACAAGCCTTATGACCCGCTTTTGCACGGGCGAAGATAGCTGGTTGGCCCGTAAAGGCACCAGCGACCCAAGCACATCAGAAATAAGCTATGGCAACGGGAAGCCATGGCGCAATAAAAACAAATGTCAAAACAAGGAAGAGAGCCCGGACAACACAACGGTCAACGCCGGATTCAGGGGCTCTCGACCCGGTCAGCAAAAGAAGCCATTTAAATGCAGCAAAGAGGGACCGTCCGATCTGAACAGAGTCCTGGACAGACTGTGCCAAATTCATGGCACCCCCGACAAACCCGCGAACCACATTCACAGAGAATGATGGGTCTTCAAGCAGCCGGAAAATTAAATGCCGAACACAAGGGAAGGGAAACACCAAGTGAAGACGAGGAAGAGCCTCACTAGCCGAACACTGGGGGACAAAAAAAATTCCCACCAGAGGTAAAAACAGTAAACATGATCCATGCAACCCACACATCCATGAGAAGGCACGAATGCGCGCTCAGAGACGCATACGCCATAGAGCCCGTCGTACCCACACCCAACCACTGGTCGGCTTGTCCGATCACCTTTGATCACACGGACTGCCTAACTAGTATTCGGCGCAGAGGATCAGATGCCTTGGTGCTCGACCCAATAATCAACGGATACCATCTTACTCGCGTCCTCATGGACGGCGGCAGTAGTCTCAATTTAATATACCAGGACACTGTCCGCAGGATGGGGATAGACTCATCCAGAATCAACCAAAGCAACACCACCTTTGAAGGGGTGATACCAGGCATTGAAGCCTGCGGTAGGGGCTCCGTCGTAGTGGAGGTAACATTCGGCTTCCCAGGCAACTCCAGAAGCGAAGAACTACTCTTCACCATTGCACCCTTCCAGAGCGGCTATCACGCATTGCTTGGAAGAACGGCCTTCGCCCGCTTCAACGCAGTACCGCATTACGCCTACCTCACACTCAAGATGCCTGGTCCACGAGGCGTCATCACCGTTAACGGAAACACAGAGCGCTCTTCACGCACGGAGGAATACGCGACGACTCCATCGGCCGGATTCTAAGCGGCCTCCAATACCGGAAAGCATGACTGGTCGTTAAGACCACGGACACGGTTAGACGAGTCTGGCAGCCCGGATAAAACTGGTCCAGGGCGCCATGTACAAAATCCCATAGAGGACACCAGGGGCTTTAGATATTTAATACAGCCCCACTCTTGGCTTGACCTTGTTAGTAGGCCAATGTCTTATCTTTTTCTATCCACCACACGCTTACGTTATACTCTTCTACACGAGTTTTCCTTTTTTATAGACACAATTCATGCGATACCCTTCCAGGAAACGGCACAAGGAGACAAAGGCGCAGGCGTGCAGCAGGGCCCCGCCCATAGGTTTCTCTTTAGATTAAGCCCATGTGTAAACCTTTTTCTTGTCTTTTGTTGTTTTCACATCCCATGGGTACTATACCCACAGAGGTTACTGCCGTTATTGGCATTTCGCCACGACAGGTTAATGCACGTACCTGGAACTACAGGGTTCATAAAGAAAGGGCACTCTTCAGCCCATTTTATGTTGCAAAGTCCGAATACCTTCGGGAGTGTTCGGCGTCACGAGTTTGGCCTTATATGCATCAACTCCGAATCATGTCTTTGGTCAAATGTTGGGTTTGCCCGACTCCTGGGTTTGCCACCTTACGTTCCATTCTTATCTGCTAAGGCGGCCAAAGGATAACTACTGCGATTGTGCCCTGGTTATTCCGGATGAGCACCTCAGTAGAGAAAGCCGAAAACTAACTGTCATGATACAACGAGAGATTGTTCAACCACTCGAAGACTTATCAGAATCTTTAGGATTCCTCCGCATTAACGAAGGACCGTTTCCTGGTCATGTACACACGCGCCCGTATTCGGATGCATGCGAGGGTACCAGGGGCTACATAGTATCCCCACCGTTAAACTCCCATGGCTAAGCGAAAGTGTTACAGCTATATAGTCCGGTTGCCTAGTTCGACGTGCGATCACCTCCTTAATGGACCAAGACGTTGGATCAAGTGTGATTATGCATATTTTTCGCGAACACCCCCGCATTGTATGCGTGGGGGCTGAAGCCAACGACTGCTAACTTTCAGATTACACATATACATAAAAACGGCCGCACAGGACACAATAATACTTTCGGGCAAAAAGTATAAATATAGCCTTGTAATCAAAATCACATTGTTTTTACAATGACGCGATTTTTCACTCGAACAAGACACTCTTCGAGCACTGCGCCTCTATTAAGCGGGCACCTTCTGTTACCTGCTCCAAGTAGTGCTTGACCGGATCCTGGCCTCCCTCCGGATTCTGGGTCGCAATGATGGTGGCCTCCATATCCGTCCAATATGCTTTAACACGAGCAAGTGCCATCCTTCCACCCTCTATACATGCCGACCTCCTCATAGCATCGATCTGAGATACGGCACCGAGGAATTGTTGCACCAAACCAAAGTAACTGTCCGGCTTAGGCCCCTTCGGCCAAAGATGGTCTATTACAGACTGCATTGCAAGCCTGGACAGCCTATGAAGCTCCGCCACAACAGCCATCTTCTCACCCAATGGTAGCGGGCGCGTGGGAGCATTGAATTGCGACCAAAACAGCTTCTCCACTTCTTTATCACCTTGATTCTCAAAAAACTTGGCTGCATCAGCTGTACTCTTCGCCAAGTCCGCATACGCGTCTGCAGGACTCCAGCATCCATCCAGGGGAGCATACTTCGGATCCAAAAACTCCATCCGCAGTAAGTAGGAGCTCCCAGCCGCGATTTTACCAGCCTGTCGAAGCTCCTCCCGCACATCCCTGATTTTGGTCCGCATCTCCTTGGTTGCATTAAGTGCCTTGTTCAGGTCAGCCGAATTAACCTGACTCTCCTTCTCAAGGAGCTCATAACGGTCGGCGGCATTTTTCAACTCCACAGCCATTTCGGCTATCTTGTCGTCGCTTCGGTGATGAGCAGCCTGCTTGGCTCTCAACTCTTCGGCCGCCTTTAGGGCAGCCGCATTGCTAGCCCGAGCTTGTTCCTTGGCCTGTGCAAGTTCCGCCCTCAGGGCTTCCACGGCAGCAGCACCGTCTGCAGTTCAAGCATATCGCATTAATATCATGCCCCTCTCAAATTTTCCTATAAAACATATATAGGAAAGCAGAGTACATACCTTGTGACTCGTTCAACCGCTCATTCACCAGCGTGATATCAACATTAATTGCTCCAATCTGCCTCCTTAGTTCGGCAACTTCAACAAACTGGTCGACTACTGGATCCTTAGACACCTGCGCATATATACAGCGCATTCATTACTTACACAATACGATCCTCCGTTTGCCGCCTAGGGCGGGCAACCAGAGTCTCAGGGGCTACTATCCATATGGAGCACACCTAGCGCGTGCCTCACAGCCAAGATATTATGCATTTTTCATTACATACCTCGAAGCCTCTGAGCAGGCTCGTAAATGCTTCATTCAAACCGCTTGTGGTGGATGAAATCTTCTTGAGCACCGTGCTCATTAATGAGTGGTGCTCCTCCGAGAGTGCAGCTCATTCCAGAAAGCCCGTTAGTATGTCCAGCCGGACATCAACCTGTGCTGGACCCTTCTCATCGCCCCCCATGGGAGCCGATCGCTCTGGGCTCAGGGCGACCAAAGGAGTAGCTTCTGGCTTCGGCAGATCCGGACTACTCTGTGACGACACCTCGGGGTCGCCTGCCTCGTGAGGCGGAGAGGTTGGTGGGGTCTCACTCTCCATCATCTCCAGAGGAAGATCCCCTGAAGACGAACTCGGTTGGGAAGAGCTGCTAGTCGGGCTGCAAAAAAATGAATCCTGGTTATTGTTCTCGGAGAAATGCAGTACCTTTGAATTAACGGTTAACTCACAGCTCGGTTGAGGGCTGGCCCGTCGGCGGGTATGACGCGGTAAGGGCGCCCTTCGGGGCAGGGCCCCCTGGTAACGTTTTCTTCCCCTTCTAGGGCACCTCCATCTCCAAGTCTTCGGAGGCGGCCCTCTTCTTCCCGCGCGGGGAGGAGGCTTTAGATTCCCCTCCCCGATTATCCTCCTTAGGGGAGGTAGCAATTCCCCCTGTTCGGATGCGCAGTGAGTGAGGTTCGGCCTCCCTGATTTTTCCTTTCGTCTTTCCCTGAGGGCATTTTGCTAAGCACCCGGCCAAGCATCTTGGCTATGGCAGGACTAGGCGAGCCTTCGGGAAGTGGCGTCGGACACCTGATTCTCTCTGCCTTGCTGAGCCATTCCTGGCCACGGAGGATTTTCAGAATAATGATTATGATAAATGTAAACGAAGTGTCCGGTTTCGGGATTACTTAGTTGGGTATCTAGGCGATTACAGCTTAGGCCCGCATCCTCGATGGTGTCCAGACACTTCACTTGTGGTCCAAAGAATAATTTACACATCTCTTCGAGCATCAGGCCGAAGAAGTGCTGAATAGTCCATGGACCCTCTGGATTGAACTCCCACATCCGGAGAGGCTGGCATTTGCACGGCAACATCCGTCGGATTAGCATTACCTGAATTATGCTGACAAGGTTAATGTCCCTTTCAAGAAGCTCCTGGATACGGCCCTGCAGTGTTGGTACATCATTAGCAGACCCCCAATCCCGTCCTACGTTGGTCCATGACGCTAGTTGTGACGGAGGGCCCGAGTGGACGTTGGGGGAAGCCACCCACTTTGTGCCTCTGGGAGCCGTGACGTAAAACCACCTCCATTGCCATAAATCGGATACCTCTGGGAAAGAACCCTCTGGCCATGGAGCATCAGCATTCTTGCTTATTATGGCCCTCCGCACTCCGCATGTCGCCCCTCGATCATCTTTGGCTTCACATTGAAGGTCTTGAGCCATAAGCCGAAGTGTGGAGTGACGTGGAGAAAAGCCTCGCACACAATGATGAATGACGAGGTATGGAGGATAGCGTCCGGAGCTAGATCGTGAAAATCTAACCCATAATAGAACATGAGCCCCCTCACAAAGGGATCAAGGGTGAGGCTCAAGCTGCGGAGGAAGTGAGGAACAAATACGACACTCTCATTAGGCTCGGGAGTAGGGATGACCTGCCCTGGAGTAGGAAGCCTGTGCTGGATGTCGGCAGTCAGATATCCGACCTCCCTAAGCCTCGCAATGTCCTCCTCTTTGATCGAGGAAGCCACCCACCGGCCTTGAAGGTTGGATCCGGACATATTGAGGATCTGGGGGGTTCGAGTTTGGGTCTCGGGTGTTAGAACTTGAGATGCGAAAGGGCGCAAGGGTGGTGGAAAAGAGGTATAGGCCTCGGCCCCTTTATAAAGGGGGTGAATATCAAGAGTCTTCAGCGTGACCGCTTGAGACTTATCTAAAAACACGGAGTCATACCAACAGTCGTCGTGGGGTGGCGCACGCCCGTATTGATGGAAGATCCCATAATAAGGGGAACACGATCTCTGCTTTGGCAGGACGTGCCAATGAAACCGCCTCGCAACGTGTATCGAGGTGGGCTAAGAAAAAACGGTTCGTGTTGGGCCGGGCCACGATACAAGGGCACGACGCATAAAAACTGCTAGCAGGTCAGATTTCTGCTATGCCCCCTACGGTGGTATGTGAAGATCATCTTGCAGATCCGGACACGATTCAAGTGTTTGATGATTACTTTGGAGTATTCGGAGATGGAACCCGCCTTGCAATGCCAAAGACAAGACTGCGCGTCAGACTCATCGTCATTGAAGCTTGGTTCAGGGGCTACCGAGGGAGTCCTGGATTAGGGGGTATCCGGACAGCCGGACTGTATACTTTGTCCGGACTGTTGGGGCGTGAAGATACAAGACTCAAGACTCCGTCCCGTGTCCGGATGGGACTCTCCTTTGCGTGGAAGACAAGCTTGGCGATCCGGTTATTATATTTCCTTCCTTGTAACCGACTCCATGTAAACCCTAGCCCTCTCCGGTGTCTATATAAACCGGAGAGTTTAGTCCTTATAGGGACGATCACAATCATAATCATCATAGGCTAGCTTCTAGGGTTTAGCCTCTACGATCTCGTGGTAGATCAACTCTTGTACTACTCATATCATCAATATCAATCAAGCAGGAAGTAGGGTTTTACCTCCATCGAGAGGGCCCGAACCTGGGTAAACATTGTGTTCCTTGCCTCCTGTTATTATTAGCCTAAGACGCATAGATCGGGACCCCCTACCCGAGATCCGCCGGTTTTGACACCGACAACTGGTTTAAAGGGTTTTGGATGCACAAGTATTATCTCTACTTAGTGCGGATTTTTGGCTAGCAAAGATATTGAGCAAGCACCACATGTTAGAGGATCGATGACAATAGAACTTCTATGTGAATATAAACAATCATAAATCATTACGTTGTCTTCCATGTCCAACGTCAACAATTTGACATAAAATACTTAATGGGGGCTCACAATCATAAAGGATGTCCAAGATAGTATATTTGCATGTGAATCTTTGATTCCCTTATTAATTCTTTAATGAATTGCATCATTGACCAATGCTATGTTTGTTAACTTCCAATAAATTTTACTCCCTTATACTTTTCTTTTATATAATGTGAATACTTTCCATAAGATTAGCATATGATCTTGTTCATGATTTTCATCGTTATGATTGAACATAAAAGTAAAGAAGCAAAAAATCAAACTAATCTTTATTATATAACTCTCAACTCGATTACATAGATGGATAGATCACGATACTAACACTCGAAAATAGATCATACTAAACTTTTATTCAACTAAATCACGAAATAACTAAGGATCGAAGTAAAAACCGGTAAAGATACTAAAAGTGACGGTGATACGATACCGGGGCATCTCCCTCAAGCTTGGCGAAAGCCAAGGGGAGTGCCCATATCTGTGTACTCAAGTTTCTATTGCCTGTGATGGTGGTGGTGATGAAGTGGTGAGCTTGTCCTTCAGCCTTAGCAAATACTCCAATCTACGATTGATGCTCCTAAGGGCGATGTTTTTCTCTCCAACAAAATGATTTCACGAGTAAGGTAAGTATTCTGAACACAAACTATTTCACAGGTCCTTAGGGCTTCAATTTTAGATGGGGAGAGATGATCATAAAAGGGTTGAAGGATATCTCCCACTGATGCAATTTCCTCCATGGGCACGACTTGCCCTCCTTCTTGGGCTTGATCTCCTACAACTTCCTTAACCTTGTTCTCCCTAGGGGCCTCCTTTATTTATTCTCTCCTTAGTTCCATCTTCAGTAGCCAAGCATCGTATTCTCTGTTCTTGTTGGAGGAGAGAGAAGACATGATGCCTGACTTGATAGATCTGACAAAAAAATAGAACGAAACAAGAACGGAGGATATTTCCACGATGCGGTGGTTGATGACCCACAAGTGTAGGCGATCTATTGTAGTCCTTTCGATAAGTAAGAGTGTCTAACCCAACGAGGAGCAGAAGGAAATGACAAGGGGTTTTCAGCGAGGCATTCTCTGCAAGCACTGAAACTATCGGTAACAGATAGTTGTGTGATAAGATAATTTGTAACGGGTAACAAGTAACAAAAGTAAACAAGGTGCAGCAAGGTGAACCAATCCTTTTTGTAGCAAAGGACAAGCCTGGACGAACTCTTATATAAAGCAAAGCGCTCCCGAGGACACATGGGAATTACTGTCAAGCTAGTTTTCCTCATGCTCATATGATTCACGTTCTTTACTTTGATAATTTGATATGTGGGTGGACCGATGCTTGGGTGCTGTCCCTCCTTGGAAAAGCCTCCCACTTATGATTAACCCCTCTCACAAGCATCCGCAACTACGAAGGAAGAATTAAGGAAAACCTAACCATATAGCATGAAACATATGGATCCAAATCAGCCCCTTATGAAGCAACGCATAAACTAGGGTCTAAGCTTATCTCACTCTAGCAACCCATCATCTACTTATTACTTCCCAATGCCTTCCCATAGGCCCAAATCATGGTGAAGTGTCATGTAGTCGACGTTCACATAACACCACTAGAGGAGAGACAACATACATCTCATCAAAATATCGCACGAATACCAAATTCAGATGATTACTTATAACAAGACTTCTCCCATGTCCTCAGGAACAAACGTAAATACTCACAAAGCATATTCATGTTCATAATCAAAGGAGTATTAATCATCATTAAGGATCTGAAAATATAATCTTCACCGGATAAACCAACTAGCATCAACTACAAGGAGTAATCAACACTACTAGCAACCCACAGGTACCAGTCTGAGGTTTTGAGACAAAGATCGGATACAAGAGATGAACTAGGGTTCAAGAGGAGATGGTGCTGGTGAAGATGTTGATGGAGATTGACCCCCTCTCGATGATAGGATCGATGGTGATGACGATGGCAGCGATTCCCCCCTCCCGAAGGGATGTTTCCCCGGCAGAATAGCTCTGTCGGGGCCCTAGATTGATCCTTTCGAGGTTCCGCCTCGAGTCGTCCCGAAAGCTTCTCTTTTATTTTTTCCAGGCAAAATACACCATATAGTAGAAAATGGGCGTCTGGGGGCTGCTAGGGGGCCCACAAGACAGGGTGCGCGCCCAGGGGGGTAGGGCGCGCCCTCCACCCTTGTGGCTGGCTGGTGGCCCCCCTCTGGTGCTTTCTTTGCTAATATTTTTTATTTGTTCCAAAATTGATCTCCGTGAAGTTTCAGGACTTTTGGAGTTGTGCAGAATAGGTCTTTGATATTTGCTCCTTTTCCAGTCCAGAATTCCAGCTGCCGGCATTCTCCCTCTTCATGTAAACCTTATAAAATAAGAGAGAAAAGGCATAAGTATTGTGATATAATGTGTAATAATAGCCCATAATGCAATAAATATCAATATAAAAGCATGATACAAAATGGATGTATCAACTCCCCAAGCTTAGACCTTGCTTGTCCTCAAGCGAAAGCCGAAATAGAAAAATATTTCCACATGTTTAGAGATAGAGGTGTCGATAAAATAAAATACGAACATGAGAGCATCACGATCATCTTTAGAGCAACAAAATATATTGTCATATAATTTATCATGCTAAAGTAACAATTAATTCACAAGGTAAAGTATGAATCGGAAACTTCATTGAAAACTAACAAACTATGATCTCAGTGATTGAAGCAATTGGAATTTATCATAACATTGGAAAAAGTCAATACAAGAGCTTTTCAGCAAGTCCACATACTCAACTATCATTTAGTCTTTCACAATTGCTAACACTCACGCGATACTTATGGGTACAAAGTTTCAGTCGGATACAGAAAAAGATAGGGGCTTATAGTTTCGCCTCCCAACCTTTTACCTCAAGGGTAATGTTAACAATAATACTTTATGAAAACCTACATCCGAGTGGATATATATATATCCAGATCTTTCCAACACATAGTGCTTGCCAAAGGATAAAGTGGAAAAAGGAAAGGTGAGGATCACCATGACTCTTGTATAATGGTACAAGGTAAAAATAAAAGATAGGCCCTTCGCAGAGGGAAGCAGAGGTTGTAATGCACTTTTGCAGAAAATCTTAATGCAAAAGAACGTCACTTTATATTGCCGCTTGTGATAAGGACCTTTATTATGCAGTCCGTCGCTTTTATTTCTTCCATATCACAAGTTCGTATAAAGCTTATTTTCGTCGCACTAATGAATCATACATATTTAGAGAGCAATTTTTATTGCTTGCACCGATGACAACTTACTTGAAGGATCTTACTCAATCCATAGGTAGGTATGGTGGACTCTCATGGCAAAACTGGGTTTAGGGATGTTTGGAAGCACAAGTAGTATCTCTACTTGGTGCAAAGAATTTGGCTAGCATGAGAGGAAAGGCATGCTCAACATGTTGGATGATCCATGAAAATATAACTTCTATTCGGATATAAGAAAACATAACCCATTATGTTGTCTTCCTTGTCCAACATCAACGTTTTAGCATGTCATATTTTAATGAGTGCTCACAGTCACAAAATATGTCCAAGATAGTGTATCTATATGTAAAACCTCTCTTTCTTTATTACTTCCTATTAATTGCAGCAATGACCAAAACTATGTTTGTCAACTCTCAATAAATTTTATTCATCATATTATTTATATGTAAAGTCATTACTCTCCATAAGATCAACACATGATCTTTTTATTTATTTTTATTGTTTCTTTAATTCCCTCAAGATCATAGCATGAAGGCAAAACCCTCAACTCAAAACTACTCTTTATTATATATAACTCACCGACTCGATTACATAGATAGCGATCAAAACAAAACTTACGGCTAGATCATACTAGAACTTTATTCTACTAGATCAAGATATAACCAAAGGATCAAACTAAGAAAAACGATAAAGATAGAGGTGTGATGGTGATATGATACTGGGGAAACCCCCCCAAGCTTGGCAGTTGCTAAGGGGAGTGCCCATAACCATGTATTTATGTCTCTTTCTTCAGAGGTGGTCATGATGGAGTTGTTGATGATGTAGGCTTCTTCCTTAGCTTGCGCTTGAGGATAGAATTTTTCTCCCTTAAGTCATCGATCTCCTGCTCAAGACTTAGTATCTTTTTACATAGTTCCTATTCATTTTCCTTCAAGAGACGAAAAGGGGTAAACTCGATCTTAGGTTTCTTTGCTTTATTAGGGAGACTTGACTTTTTGAACTCCACGTGCATGTCCCCAGGTTGACGTAGTGGGACTTCATCTTTATTTTAGATTGTCTCTTCCTTTCCTTTAAGATCATAGTCTTCTTCTTCCTCCGTGGTCCAACCACAATGCTCCATGTCCCCGTAGACTTTGGGGTCTGCGACGTAATCAACCACATAGCTTTCTCCCTCCGAATGTTGGGACAACATATTGCTCTAAATCTATTGCAGAAACAGATCAAAACAAAAACAAACGATTTTGTCGTGGTATGGTGGTCAAAACCTTCGGGAGATTATATAATGAATGTTTACCGACCAAAAGAAGTATCGTGCAAGAAAACGGAGTCTGGAGGGCACATGAGGTGGCCACAAGGTAGGGGGTGCGCCCAAGGGTGTTGGGCATGCCCTCCACCCTTGTGGTCGCCTCGTGTCTCTTTCGGACTACTTTTAATTTTCCTATTTTTTAAATATTCCAAATCGGAGAAAAATTGCTATTAGAACAGTTTTGGAGTCGGTTTACTTACCGTACCACATACCTATTCCTTTTTGGAGTCTGAAACATTCTGGAAAGTGTTTCTTATGTACTCCTCCGGTGTTACGGTGTCAATTATATTGGTTTCAACATTTATGGGATTACCTGTGATATAATGTTTGATTCTTTGACCGTTTACTACTTTCAGATTTGTGCCTTCAACATTGTTGATTTTGATGGCATTGGCATGATAGACCTCCTAGATAATGTAGGGACCTTCCCATCTAGAGAGAAGTTTTCCTGCAAAAAATCTTAAACGAGAGTTGTATAGCAAAACATGATCACCTACATTAAACTCACGCTTTTGTATCCTTTTGTCATGCCATCTTTTAACTTTTTCTTTAAACAACTTGGCATTCTCATAGGCTTGGGTTCTTCATTCGTCAAGCGAGCTAGTGTCAAATAACCTCTTCTCACCGGCAAGTTTGAAATCATAGTTGAGATCTTTAGTGGCCTAATATGCCTTATGTTCTAGTTCGAGAGGTAAGTGACAAGCCTTTCCATAAACCATTTTATACGGAGACATACCCATAGGATTTTTATAAGCAGTTCTATAAGCCCATAATGCATCATCAAGTTTATTTGGACCAATTCTTTCTAGATCTATTAACAGTCTTTTGCAAAATCAGTTTAATCTCTCTATTACTCAATTCTACTTGACCACTAGATTGAGGATGATACAAAGATGCAATTCTATGGTTAACATCATACTTAGCAAGCATTTTACGATAAGCACCATGAATAAAATGTGAACCACCATCAGTCATTAAATATCTACGGACTCCAAACCTCGAAAAAATAACTTCTTTAAGCATCTTAATAGAAGTGTTATGATAAGCACTACTAGTTGGAATATCTTCTACCCACTTAGTAACGTAATTAACATCAACTAAAATATGTGTATACCCATTAGAGGAAGGAAAAGGTCCCATATAATCAAAGCCCCAAACATCAAATGGTTCAGTAGCAAGTGAATAATTCATAGGCATTTCATGACGTCTACTAATATTACCAATTCTTTGGCATTCATCACAAGAAAAGACAAACTTACGAGCATCCTTGAAGAGAGTAGGCCAATAAAAACCGGTTTGCAATACCTTATGTGCAGTTCTATCTCCAGCGTGGTATCCTCCATAAGCCTTGAAATGACACTTGCGAAGGATCTGTTCCTGTTCATGCTCAGGTACACAACGTCTGAATAACACCATCTACTCCTTCTTTATAAAGGTGTGGCTCATCCCAAAAGTAATGTCTTAAATCATAGAAAAACTTTTTCTTTTGCTGGTATGTGAAACTAGGTGGTATAAATTTAGCAACAATGTAATAAGCATAATCAGCATACCAAGGAGTATTTCGAGAAGCATTTATGATAGCTAATTGTCCATCAGGAAAGCTATCATCAATAGGAAGTGGTTCATCAAGAACATGTTCTAACCAAGAGAAGTTGTCTGCAACGGGGTTCTCAGCTCCCTTTCTATCAATACTATGCAAATCAAATTCTTGTAGCAAGAGAACCCATCTAATAAGTCTAGGTTTAGCATCTTTATTTTCCATAAGATATTTAATAGCATTATGATCAGTGTGAACAGTTATTTTGGAACCAACAATATAAGATCTGAACTTATCACAAGCAAATACAACTGCTAAAAATTTGTTTTCAATAGTAGCATAATTCCTCTGGGCACTGTCTAGAGTTTTAATAGCATAATGGATAACATTTCATTTCTTATCAACTCTTTGTCCTAGAACATTGCCAACATCATAATCACTAGCATCACACATAATTTCAAAGGGTAAGTTCCAATCAGGTTGTTGAACAATAGATGCAGAAATCAAGGCTTTCTTAAGTATTTCAGATGCTTATACACGATCATCATAAAAAACAAAAGGAACATCTTTTTGCAATAGGTTAGTGAGAGGCCTAGAAATTTTAGAGAAGTCTTTAAAACCTCCTATATAAACCAGCATGACCAAGGAAACTTCTTATACCTTTGATGTCTTTAGGATACGTCATCTTTTTAATAGCATCTAGTTTAGCTTTATCAACTTCAATACCTCTTTTAGAAATTTTATGCCCCAAGACAATACCTTCATTAACCATAAAGTGGCACTTCTCCCATTCAAGACAAGATTAGTTTCTTTGCATCTCTGCCAAATTCGATCAAGGTTGCTTAAGCAATCATTAAAAGAAGTTCCATAAACGGAGAAATCATCCATGAAAACATCAACAATCTTTTCACAAAAGTCAAAGAATATAGTAGTCATACATCTTTGAAAGGTAGCAGGTGCATTGCATAAACCAAAAGTCATACATCTATATGCAAAGGTACCTAACGGGCAAGTAAAATTGGTCTTTTTCTGATCATCTTTTGACACAGGTATTTGAGAGAAACCAGAATAGCCATCTAAAAAGCAGAATTGTGTATGTTTGGATAGTCTTTCTAATATTTGATCAATAAAAGGTAGAGGGTAATGATATTTTATAGTAGCTTTATTTAATTTGAAGAAATAAATTATCATTCTCTAACTCGTAACAATTCTTTGTGGGATCAATTCATTCTTATCATTAGGAACAACAGTAATACCTCGCTTCTTAGGGACACAATGAACGGGACTTACCCACTGACTATCAGCAATAGGATAAATTATACCGTCTTCCAGAAGCTTTAGTATTTCATTTCTTACCAATTCTTTCATCTTAGGATTTAACCATCGCTGATGATCAACAACTGGTTTACCATCTTTCTCCAATTTTATTTTGTGCTGACATAGAGTGGGACTAATGCCCTTAAGATTATCAAGAGTGTATCCAATAGCGGCACGGTGCCTATTTAGAGTTTTCAATAATTTCTTTTCTTCATGCTCTGAAAGGTTAGCACTAATAATAACATGCTATATCTTGTTTTCATCGAGATAAGCATATTTAAGAGTATCAGGTAATTGTTTAAGCTCAAACATGGGATCACCCTTGGGTGGAGGAGGATCTCCGAGAATTTCAACAAGCATATTGTGTTTCAAAATAGGCCCTTTATTAAAGAATACTTCATCTATTTCCCTTCTTTCATTCATAAACATATCATTTTCATGGTCTAGCAAATATTCTTCTAAAGGATCAGTAGGAGGCACGACAATAGAAGGAAGACCAATAATTCCATCCTTACTAGGCAATTCTTTATCGTGGTGTTGTCTATGGAATTTGGAGAAATTAAAATCATGAGACATATCCCCTAAACCAACAGTAACAATATCTTTCTCGCAATCTATCTTAGCATTAATAGTATTCAAGAAGGGTCTACCAAATATAATCGGACAAAAGTGATCTTGTGGGGAACCAAGAACAAGAAAATCAGTAGGGTATTTTAATTTCCCACACAAGACATCAATATCTCTAACAATACCAACTGGTGAAATAGTATCTCTATTGGCAAGCTTAAGAGTAACATCAATCTCTTCTATCTCACCAGGTGCAATATCATTCATAATTTCTTTATATAGAGTATAAGGTATTGCACTCACACTAGCACCCATATCACATAAGCCATGATAATAATGATCTCCTATTTTAACAAAAAAGCAGGCATGCTAACAACATGTCTATGTTTACCTTTAGTATCGGGTTTAGCAATTCTAGCAGCCTCATCACAGAAATAAATAACATGCCCATCAATATTGTTGACCAAGAGATCTTTAACCATAGCAATACTAGGTTCAACTTTGATTTGTTCAGGGGGTGTAGGTGTTCTAGTATAACTCTTACGAGCCATGGTTGAAGCTTTAGCATGATCCTTTATTCTAACAAGGAAATGCGGTTTCTCAATATAAGCAGTAGGAACAATAGGATCAACGTTATAAGTAATAGTTTCTTCTTCAACTTTAATAGGTTCTATTACTTTCACTTAAATGGGAGGATGATATTTAAACCACTTCTCTTTAGGAAGATCAACATGAGTAGCAAACGATTCATAGAAAGAGGCTACCATCTCAGAGTCAAGTCCACATTTAGTGCTAAATTCATGAAAAACATCGGTATCCATGAAAGATTTAACACAATCAAACTTAGGGTTTATACCTGACTCCTTACCTTCATCGAGTTCCCAATCTCCAGAGTTGCTTTTAATTATTTCCAGTAAATCCCATTTGAGTTCAATAATCTTCATCATAAAAGAACCAGTACAAGAATTATCGAGCATGGAGCTATCATTATAAGAAAGCCAAGCATAATTTTTTTGAATAATAATTTGTCTCAAGAGCTCATGATTTTGGCATGGATATAAAATTGACTTAAGCCTCCCCCAAGCTTGAGCGATACTTTCTCCTTCACGAGGCCAAATATTATATATATAATTCCGATCACGATGAACCAGATGCATAGGATAAACTTCTGATGAAATTCCAATTTCAATTGGTTGTAGTTCCATGATCCAATATCATCACACAACATATGCCATGTCACTACATTGCCCTTCAAAGATAAAGGAAAGACCTTCTTCTTGACAACATCCTCGGGCATACCTGCAAGCTTAAATAATCCATAAACTTCATCCACCTAGATTAGCTACATATTGGGATGTAACGTTCCATCTCCTGTCTAAGGACACTACAAAAAAAAAGACACATCCGTGACATTTTGGGCCGAACAATTTTTTTTCTGTCATACATATGACACTTCTATGACGATAATTGTGACAAAACCCGGTATCATCATAGATGTGGTGGGCTCCTACTTCTATGACAAAATATCATGACAGAAAATGGGCTTTTCGTCCTGGGTGGGCCGGAGACGCAGCTGCATGACATTCTTTGGGCCGTCCATGACGGAAAAACCATGGTAGAAGCGAGGGGGAGGAAAATTTCGGGGAGTTGCCGGTTACGGTGGGAGGTCGGGGGCGGAGCGATGCGCGTTTCTCTCGTACAGGTACGCGCGTGTGTGCGAGGCGTTGGCTCTGACTGAACCCGAGCAAGGCGTTGGGCTCTAACTGAACCCGAGCGATTGCACTGTAGGCTACGCGTTACTGAACCCGAGCGATCAATCGATGGCTATTAACTAAACCCGATGGAGCGATTCCTTCGCTACTGCTGCTAACTGAAGCCGATCGATGCT
>NC_041385.1:263640722-263670877 GCF_002162155.2 Triticum dicoccoides | reverse complement strand
GCCACACCCCTCCCGATCAATAGGACCCCCGTTTCGACCGTAGCATGTCCGTTTCATCCGTTTTGCGGTACGCCACACCCCTCCTGATCAACAGGACCCCCGTTTCGACCGTAGGAGGTCCGTTTCCTCCGTTTTGCGGTACGCCACACCCCTCCCGATCAACATGACCCCCATTTCGACCGTAGGAGGTCTGTTTCCTCCGTTCTGCGGTACACCAGGTCTCGTTTCCATCGCCTGTTCCGTCCAAGCCGGTTGGCTCCCACGCGTTCCGTTGCCTCCCAATGAACACGACACATTCCGTTGCCTCCCCATGAACATGATGCATTCCGTTGCCTCCCCATGAACACGATGCATTCCATTGCCTCCCCATGAACACAACGCATTCCGTTGCCCCCATGAACACGAGCTCTCGCCGTACGTATGCGCGACTAGGTGTTCGAGACCCCGCCCGTATGTACACATACGTGGACGTATTTTCTTTCTTGCACCCTGGCCGCTGTACGTACGTGTACATGCTACGTGCGCGCCTCTACTATGATACGTACGCGCCTCTACTACGACTCGTGCGCGCCTCTACATCGACCAGTATATTTGTATGTACACGTTTGCGACAAGAATGACAATGATACATACGCTTCGACCAGGAGGGTCCCGACTGTCAGGCAGTACCTTGCGTGCGAAAATGTAGCTGGTGGGTCCCAACAGTCAAAGGGGCGAATCGTTTTTTTGCCCGGACGCACTTCCTTTGCGTGCAAAGATGTAGCTAGTGGGTCCCAGCAGTCAGGGGGGCGAATCGTTTTTTTGTCCGGACGCACTTCCTTGCGTGCGAAGATGTAGCTGGTGGGTCCCAGCAGTGAGGGGGGCGAATCGTTTTTTTGCCCGGACGCACTTCCTTGCATGCAAAGATGTAGCTGGTGGGTCCTAGCAGTCAGGGGGAAACTTTTTTTCGTGAAATATGGTGGCCCGTCCGGTGGGTCCCCGCTGTCAGGTGGAGGAAGCATTATTTTCCGCATAATAAGGAGGCACTTCCTTGCTGCGGCCGTGGACCCAGCTGTCAGCCTCTCCACGTACAACCCACCTCCGATGGAAGTCGTTCCTTGACCACGTTGACCACGCGGCGCCGAGATCACCACGGCGGTGGACGACGGCGAGGCCTAGGAAGGGGACGACTCGGAGCCGGGGAAGACGCAGCAGTGGATGCCCACGCGAAGAGGAGTACGAGGGTTCACTGGTTCGGCTGCTGTGTGAGGCTGCTGTCGCCGTAGATTAACAGGGGGTGTGGGTGAGTAAAGGGATGGCCTGGCCAGTGGTGGGAGTAGTAGGAGTCGGTGAGGCCTCCGCGGCATCACAACCGGCCATGGGAGGCAGGAGCACGCGGCACGACCGGCGCTGGTTTGGGCGGCTGGAGCAAGAAGACCAGAGGTTGAAGAAGCAGCACCGTTGGATGAACATCGTACGGTAATAGGAGCTAGAATCGTTCATATTGACTAAGTTGACAAAGCCCTCCTTCCCCGTCAACTTGGTAGGCCCACAAGTCAGCCTCCCAGTATACCGGGTTCCAGCTGGCAGGGGGAGTATTCAATTTTTTTGTGCGTAATAAGGAGGCACTTCCTTGCGTGTGAAGATAGCTGGTGGGTCCGACAAGTCAGCGGGGGGCACGTTTTTTTCGTGAAATACAGAGGCCCTTCCGGTGGGTCCTAGATGTCAGGTGGAGGAATCATTATTTTGCGCGTAATAAGGAGGCATTTCCTTGTGTGCGGCCGTGGACCCAGCTGTCAGCTTCTTCACGCACAGTCTACTTTCGATGGTGTCGTTCGTTGACCATGTTGACCATGCCGCGCCGAGCGCATCCAAGGTGGTGGACAACGGCGAGGCCCTGGACAGCAATGAGCCGGAGATGGGAAGACGCGGGAGTAGAGTCGCAGACGGAGAGGTGTACGAGGGTTAACTGGTTCTAGTGCGGTGTGGTTCGGCAGTCGGTGGAGAAGAACAGGAGGTGTGGAGGGTTGGAGGGATGGCCTGGCCATCGGTGGAGTAGCACTTCATAGCGAAGCGTGCTAAGCAGAGCTGCTAGCAGCAGGAGGCGGGAGGTGGTCCCGGCGGTGCTGGAGGAAGAAGACGAGAGATTGAAGATGGATGCCGGGCGTTGGATGTAAATCCAACGGCTAATATGTCAGAATCATTTGTTGACTAAATTTACAATGACTTGCGTTGGCTTCGACCTATTGGCCCACATTTCAGCCTCAAAAAATGTGGCACGTATTCAACCCATTTTTTCAGAATTTACAGTCTTTTTTTGCGCGGTAGAATTTACAGTCAATTTGATCTTTTTTTTGAATTACAGCCATTAGCTGGGCTCGGTGAACAATTAATGTAGCTTTCATGCGGCCCATTTATTTTATTTCCTAAAAAATTACAGGCCATTTGCACTTTATCTAGATATACGATTTTGCTGGGCTGATTCTAATTATAATGTTGGGTTGGGCTAGCAATGTTTTCAAAAAATAAAAAAGGGCTAAGCATTTTGTTATAAATATATTTAAATAATAAGTGATATTATTACATTCGTCCTTAAATCTTACCAAGCTTTTGTACACAATCACTAGGATTTTCGTGCCAAAACAATCCAGGATTTTATTTGTTAAGAAATTATTTTTATAAGTTAATAAGATGTGGGATATTGTTTTCTTACATATGTAAGTATCTATTAAATATATGATGACAATAAAAATAATATATAATAACATATAAAATAATTTAAATATATATAATAAGTTGTACCTAACGTTCCTATTCTTATATAGAAAAATAGAACAGACCTCTGCATTTTCTTCAAAAAAATACATAAATTGGGCTGCCAAAAATAAAACCTCGGATGGGAGGTCCATAGGCTGGTCGATACATGACGGCCCTAAGAAAATACAAACAGGCCCTCCCATCCGAGGTCGTGGGCTGCGCATGTTAAAAATGAAAGCCTAGACGGGGCAGCCCAAAACCAAGTCCAACACTTGCCAAAACCGTCCCTCGTTTTCTCTGTGTTTCGCACACTCAACATTGTGTGGGCATTTTGACTGTGCATCATATGAAGATGTGCTATGCATGAATGTTGATCAGCATGATGTTAACTGGCTGGTAGTTCCATTTTCGACCACGAATAAAACTTCCAACATGATGTTAACCCTGTTTGAAAAGGCCGTGTTAATATAAATGCTCTACCTCTGAAAGTTGCAGTTTCTTATCTGAAACTGAACTTGCAGTTTCTTATCTGAAACTGAAACTTGCAGTTTCTTCTCGTCTGCACTTTTATACTCCTATGAAACTACATTTTTTTAAGTGCTAAAAATTGATCTCTAGAATTCATAAAATTCTTCATATGCTCAATACTGCAAATCTGAAATTCAAAAGACATTCATATCTGAAAGTACTCTCAAAATACACAACACAAAACACAATTCACAACCTGCAAATACTGACAACCCTAAGCTCCTCCTGACAATTCGCAACCTGCCCGACTATTGGGCTGGGGGGCAGTCCCCTCCTATTCATCGGCGGCAGACAGCCGCCCCGTCAGACGATGTGAACAGCGAGGGAGACGATGGCGGGGAAGCGTCATCGGGCCAACTGCTTTTCTCCTCTTGCAGTTGGGTTCGGTCGACGAAGACTCCACCGGCTCGCTCTGGCAGGACACCCTCACAAACGGCACCCTGTAGATGCTCGGTCCTTCAATCTCTGATGGGGAAAACGATCCACGAACACCTATGGGGCCGGAGGACCGGGCCCCTTTCGGTTCGGCGGGGGGCGGAGATCGCACAAAGAGCGGATCGAGGCGAAGCACACGAGCGGTTTACCCAGCTTCGAAGCTCTCCGGAGAGATAATACTCCTACTGCTGCATGTCTGAGTGTATTGAGTTCTTGCTCGGGAGCGCTGAGTGCTACAGTACACACTAGCTGCTAACGAGACCGAGCGTGAGTGTTTTCTGCCTTCCAACCCCTCGAACCCCCTCTACGTTGCGCATGGGCCTCCTTTTATATGCTCAAGGGGCCACCGACAGGTGGCAACGCAGGGAAGGGCAAAAATGGAAAAGTGTTGCGGTTGGTACAACTACCTGTACAGTGTATCATACCTAACCCTGACGGCAGGGGACAAAGGCATTAAATGCCCATCTGCGTCGCCCAAACAGTGCAGAAAAGGGACCGTCAGGGACGCCACCGCTTGCCACGATGTCAATCTTGTCAGCGCCGCTTGCCACCTCGCACCGCTGGCTGCACAGCCTCTTGCCACGCGCGCCTGGAAAGGTCCCAGGGCGACACATTGGTGGATGTGCTGGAGCGCGGGTATAGAGTGGTAGCTTGCCGCAGCAAGCGCCTTGCCGCGGTCGTTATCTTGTCGCGTCCGGAAGCTTGTCGCTCACCGGGCCTCGTCGGGACGCGTGGCGCGTCGTGGCAAGTTCCTTGAGATGCCTTGGTTGGCCTTCCCGGCAAGCTCCTCTTGCCAGGGTCTTGTCTCCTCATCTTGAACACTTTGTTCTTGAATGGCTCCAAAGGAACCATGGAGGATCTTGGCGGTCACCCGACAAGCCTTGCCGCGGGGTGCTGCGACTGCCCGTGCACAAGTTCAGGATACTAGGGTACCCCTACTTTAGTGCACCGACAGGAGCCCCCGGGCCTGGGCCACACACTTTGCCGAGCGCTGTTGGGCCAGGCCCAAAACAGGGCACGGGCTCGCGTGGCCTTGGTTACGCCGTATCTTAATCCATATCCACTGCGCCCTCTCCGAACGGCACGCGTTGAATGCGGCGTCGTGGGAGAGATCATGGGTGGTTTCTTTATTCGGAAAGACGGAATGTCCGCCCCTCCCTCTTTATAAGCAGGGGAAACAGGGGCAGTTCGCCATCTCGTCAGTTGCTATTCCAATCTCAGAAATCTCCGCCGCTCCCCCCTTCTTCCCAAAGCTGAAAGAGAGCAGCGCTCCGCCCCCCATCTCCACCAGCACCACCAACACCGTCGATCTCCCCCGCCACCTCCGCCATGGCTCCGAAAGCCGACAAGGGGAAGGGCGCGAAGTCGACCGAGGTGCAGCGGCTCGCGGCACCGCGAAAGGAGCGGGCAATCTCCCTCCCAAGCTCGCCGCGAAGGAGCTGAGGGAGTACTACTACCTCTTCTGGTCGACGCAGACGCAAGCGCATCCGCGCACGAAGGTACTCTCAGCCGCCGCTTTGGAACTGGCTCCGAATGGATATCCCTTCTTCGCGTTGTTCTTCTACTGCGGGCTCTGCCCGCCTTTCTCTGAGTTCTTCTGCGACATTATGAACACCTACGGGTTCCACCTCCTTGATTTCACCCCCAATGCCGTTCTGACCATGGAAGTTTTCGCACATCCCTGCGAAAACTTTGTCGGAGTCCATCCAAATGTAGCTCTTTTCCGCCACTTCTTTATGCCCCGAGTAGAGAGAGGGGAGCCTTTATCCGGCGGAATCGCCTGGATCTTAAGAGCCGGCAAGAAGGAAGCTTATCTGGAGGGAGAGATCCGCGGCAAATGGGAGGAATGGAGAGCAAACTGGTGCTGGTCCGTCGAGGAGAATCCACAGCCATTTACCGCCCTGCGGCAAGCCCCAGTAGCGCGCGGCAATGATTGGAGCAGCGTGGCCCCGGAAGACGATAGGCTGAAGATTGTCGTCACCCGGATCCTACGCCTCATGCTTGCCGGGCTCACTGTAGGCGCCGTTGGCGCAGATTTTCTTCGCTGCCGCATCGCCCCCCTGCAGGAGAGGAGGAGACCCGCCTGGGAGTTCCAGAATGCGGCGGATATCATGAGGCTGCGCCCGGGCCTCAACTTCAACTTCACTGTCCGGGAACTAGAAGCGATGCTCCAAGAACTGTTCAAATACGACCCTCAACATCCTGAAGTGTTCAGGTTGCCGAAGGGTGTCGTTCCGCTGTGCAACAACTCCTCGCTCGACCGCATCCAAGCAATGATGCCGCTGTGCGATTCGCATGGAATTGTCCCAACTTGGCAAGAGCCTGCAGACGACGTCGTGCAGGAGTTCTTTGACGGCTTGGTGGAAGTGCTGGTCCGCGCCGATGAACAGAAGAGCCTCACTCGCGACACCACCGATGCAGAGATGCAGCGCATTTTCGCTAGGCTGGAAGAGGCGGCGGCAGCCGCTGCCGCGCGCGAGTTTGGATTCACCGTGGAGGAGGAAGAGGCAGCAGAGGCGGCAAGCCTTGCCGAGCGAGAGTGGCTTGCCGGCGAGGAAGAGCTTGCCGGGCCTGACGACGAGTCGAGCGAGCCCGCTGAGGGTGCGAGCGGCTCGTTGGAGACCAACTCCTCTTCCTCCCCATCTTCAGACAGCCCGCCGCAAGCAGAGCCCCCAGCTCCACCAAGAAGGCGTCTCCGCAAGGCCGGGGACGTAGCGGGGCGGCAGACGAGTCAACAGCCGCCGCGCCGCGCGACGCGCTCCACCGGGGCAAGCACTATTGCCGCGGGAGCACCTCTCGCCGCTGCGGCAACTGGAGCGGGGTCCTCTCGGACCACCGCTTCTGTTCCTGCTGCTTCTCACGCCGCGGCGGCGGCCGGAGCTGGGTCGTCTCAGACCACCGCCACTGCCCCCGCCAAGCGGCCAAGGGAACCTACTCCTCCGCCTCGTCGCGCTGGAGGTGAGCCGGACTTCGACCTCTCCGCGCTCAGCTCCGACGAGGAAGAAGAAGAGTAAGATTCTTTGCTGTACTCGTAGTTCTTCAATTCTTGCTATTTTGTCTTGTATCTGACTTGCTTTACTCCGAACTCATTCCTTTTCAGGACTCTGGCCCAGAGAGCGGCGAAGAGAGCCAAGGTCCTGGTGATTTTCATCGAGGACGAACCCACCGCGACAGCAGGGGATGCGTCCGAGACCACCTTGCCGGACCCGGCAACTATTCCCCAAAGCAACCCCCAGCGCATCCCTCAGCGTAAGTATATGGTTTACTTCCCGCTGTTAGGCGCGCATGGGTGCTCTTTATTTGCTGACATTTGACTTATTGGTTTGTGTAGGAGCAGAGCAGCCTCACCAGGAGTGCCCGGTAGCCGCCCCCGATGTGCCATCTGCTTCGACTACACCGCCAAGGGAGGATTCCCCGGCAAGGGAGCGTTCTCCGGCAAAGGAAAAGTCTCCGGCAAGGGACGGCACCAGCGATCCCCCTGTGGTGGAGACCGTGACTGTAGAACCTAGTGCAGGTAATCCTCTTGCTTGAAAACTTCCCTTGGGTTCTTCTTCTGATTTTCTTTTTGGATATTTGCTTGACTTTTCTCCCTTTTCCGGCCGTTAGATCCATCTGTCACGGAGCCGATGGAGACCGAGGTTGCCGGCGAGGAGAACGCGCGCGGCAATACCAACGACACTGCTGCCACCGAAGAAGAGGCCGGCGTTGATGATCCCGCCGGCGAAGAGGCCGCCAAGGCTGCTGCCGCAGAAGCCGGCGAGGGGTCAGGCGATCGCACTGATGGCCCTGGGGCCGCAGGAGCGCCAGGCGCTACGCCGACCGCCGATCCCTCCGCCGCTGCCGCAGCGCCAGGCTCCGAGGAGCCCCACCCGACGCCTATTTGAAGGCCGGTGATGGCGTCTTCATCAAGCTCCCCTGGGCGTCAAGCTCCAGGGCGCCGGTCGAAGGAGAAATCTTGGATGGAGAGGTGCTCGCCTCCGCTGGGCTGACGCTGGTTGATGCACTGAGCAGCAGCAGCCGCGAGTCTGAGGAGGAGCAACTGCTACGGAAGCTGGTGTCGCTTTACCGCGCTCGGTAGGACAAGGTGGAATCCCGAGAAGCGCTTGTCGCGAAGGCGGGAGTGGACATCGAGAAGCGGGCGGAGGAGCTCCGGGGCCGCAACCAGGAAGCTCTCCGGTCCCTGGCAGAGGCGCGGGCGCAACTCGCCGAGGAGCGGAAAGCCTTCCTCCTTGAGAAGGCTGAAGTTGAAGAGCAACAACGGCTTGCCGCCGAGGAGCTGTCTGTGTGGGAGGGCGAGTTGGCGCAGTGGAAGGTCAACCTTGACAACCACGAGGAGGAGCTTGCTGCGTTCGGCGGGGCCCTCAAGGAAGCAGAAGATGCTGCTGCAGCTGCCGAGGCCGCCAAGAAGGAGCTGGAGACGAAGGTGGCGCAGCTGGAGACCAATCTCAAGGCGAGGGGTGAAGAGCTTGCCGCGCTCAAGCGTGAGCACGAGAAAGACGCCTACACCCTTGGAGAGCTGTAGGGTCGTCTCGTTGAGAAGGGCAAGGAGCTTAGCGCCGCCAAGGACTCCAATGCAGATCTTGAGTTGAAGCTGACTACTTTGACCAAGACGCTGGACGGTGCCAGGGAGCGGGAGGTGGCCTTGAAGAAGCAGATCAAGGCCAACGAGGCGCTGCTGGCGAGTGCTGCTGCCACCCAGAACTCTTTTAGGGAGAATGTGGAGCACTGGACGGAGGGTCTCGTGGATGTTGCCGCAGCCATCGACAGGGAGCTAGCGCAGCTGGGGATGGAGGATTTCGGGTATCCCTCTGATGAGAACCTCCAACCCAGCGCCAAGCTCACCTTGTTCTTCCAAGGCGTGGCGACGGCTCTCCAGCGACTCCGGGAGAAGATCCAAAAGCAGCTGGCCGACGAGTCGCGCAAGATCTGCACGGGAGCTCTTCAAAAGGTGTTGGTGAAGGTGGCCTTCTGCAACCCGGGCCTCAACCTCACCAACGTCCTCAAGACCCTGCCACTGGATGCTGATCTGGAAGCGCTCAAGGCCCTTGTCGCACCCATTGTGGACAAGGTGAGCGAGATCAAGAGGGTTGACGGCGATCGCGTAGATTAGGCCGCCCGTTTTCTCCTTTTCTTGTCGCTGTCGGTCATGTTATGAGAACAATCTGTTAGAGCTGCGACAAGCTATCTTGTAATATAATTCTACTTTGGGTATAGATTGCTATGTTATTTCCTTTACTTGATTCCTTCCTTTGTATGTTTTCCCTACGCTTTTAGGGAACTTGCCGGTGCAGGCACCTTAGCCGCGAGCGCTGAGTGCGGGACGTCAGCAGCCTGCTGGCAGTGCCGCTACCGACAAGAAACCTTGTCGCAACTAGTCGCAGCTCACTTAAGTTGTTGAGCGGACTCGAAACAAAATAAGGGCGCAACTAGCTACGAGTTGGTTCCTCCGCGCACAGGTTTTCCATACAAAGCACGGTCGTTCGAGGAAGATAACTTAAATTTTTTAAAACTGATTCCTCAAACTTTGGCAAATTATCTTTTCTGTCGTTTGCTTCCCGGTAAGGCAAAACTTTCTTGAACGATGCCTGGTCCACACCATTATCTTCTCCTTTCCCCCAGCAAACTTGTGGGCGAGGGAACCTTCCTTTCTTTGAGAAAAAGAAAGAAGAGAAAATAAAGATATGGAGCCTTACGGCTCGTTATTGCTTACCGGGGGTAGGTGCTGCACAAGGTGTCAGATAACACATGCAAAAAATAGAAAGCATGAAATTGACAAGATGTGCGGAGCACATGAGCTTTACTTATGCACGGGGTCTGCGCCCGGCTTTGTACAAAGGATTACATGCAACAGCAGCAAGACTTGTACAAAAGGTGGTTGCCGGAACAGGTTCCGGCAACCGCGACCTACGGGTAAAGCTTACGAAGATGCTCAATGTTCCAGGAGTTGCTCACCGGAATGCCATCTTTGGTCTCAAGGCGGACAGCGCCAGGCCTAGTGACTCGTTTCACCCGGTAAGGGCCTTCCCACTTCGGCGTCAACTTGTTGGAATTCTTGGCGGACTGAACGCGCCGAAGAACAAGGTCGCCTTCCTTGAGACTTCTGGCGTTAACTTTCCGGCTATGGTAGCGGCGCAAAGCTTGCTGGTATCGAGCAGCTCGTACAGCAGCCTGAAGACGGTCCTCCTCAAGGAGCAGCGCGTCATCTTGCCGCAGCTGCTCTTGCTCAAGCTCATCATAAGCGAGCACTCGAGGTGACCCATATACGAGTTCCGTGGGGAGAACTGCCTCTGATCCATAGACTAGAGCGGAAGGTGTCTGGCCAGTGGCTCGATTTGGCGTCGTCCTGATCGACCAAAGAACCACCGGCAGCTCCTCAATCCAGTTCTTTCCGCACTTGCGCAGCCTGTCGAAAGTCCTGGTCTTGAGCCCGCGCAGCACTTCAGCATTTGCCCTCTCCGCTTGACCGTTGCTTCTCGGGTGAGCAACAGAAGCGAAGCAGACCTTGGCGCCAAGATCTTGGACATACTGCATGAAGGTGCGGCTCGTGAATTGCGTGCCGTTGTCGGTGATGATCCTGTTAGGGATCCCGAAACGACAAACAATCGACCTGAAGAACTTGACTGCTGACTGTGTTGTCACCTTCCTCACTGCTTCCACTTCCGGCCACTTTGTGAACTTGTCGATTGCAACGTACAAGTACTCAAAGCCCCCGACAGCTCGGGGAAAGGGGCCGAGGATGTCGAGCCCCCAGACTGAAAATGACCAGGATAAAGGGATCGTCTGGAGAGCTTGAGCTGGCTGGTGTATCTGCTTGGAATGGAACTGGCACGCTTCACACTTGGTTACTTGTGCAGTTGCATCCTGGAGGGCTGTCGGCCAAAAGAAACCCTGCCGGAACGCTTTGCCGGCAAGTGCTCTTGCGCCAATGTGGTGACCACATATGCCTCCATGTATCTCTGCCAACAGCTTTTGTCCGTCTTCCCGGTGAATACACTTCAATTTCACACCGTCGAGTCTTCTTCTATACAGTGTGTTGTCGACAAACTGGTACATACTTGACTGCCGGGCTACTCTTTCCGCTTCTTCTTGCTCTTCTCCTGTCTGAAGGAAACGGATAATCTGCTGTGCCCATGCTGGAGCTTGCGGCTCGACAACAAGGACTAAAGGCACATCTGCTGCTGCGGGAACATCCGCTTCTATGGCAAAAACCTGCGGCTCAGCCGGAGCTTGACGTTCCCCGGCAAGCTTGCCGGAGCAAAACTTGTCGGGAGCGTCTGCTTCAACGGAACAAACCCTAGGGCTTGCCGGAGCAGACTGCTCCTCAGCATTCTTGGTGTTGATCTTGGGGACCTTCTTGGCGGCGGCTTCGGGGAGCTCTGTTGGAAAATAGTCACCAGAAATCAACTTCCTCTTCTTGCTCTGTCCAGTTGATGGCGTTACAGACGGTTGAGTCAGTTTGAGCACAAAGATCCCTGGTTCCACAGGTAACTTAAGTGCGGCGCACTTCGACAGGCCATCGGCAATGTCGTTATCGGCTCTTGGAACATGCTCCATCTGTAGGCCGTCAAAGTGCTCTTCTAGCTTTCTCACTTCATCAACGTAAGCTTCCATCAACGGACTCTGATAATTCTTGTTCACTTGGCGGACGACAAGCTGTGAGTCACCCCTGACGATGAGCTTCTTGATCCCAAGGTCTGCCGCGACCCTGAGACTGGCAAGCAATCCTTCATACTCTGCGGTATTGTTCGTTGCTTGCTCCCTAGGAAAGTGCATCTGGACTACGTACTTGAGGTGCTCTCCGATGGGTGCAACAAGTAGCACGCCCGCACCGGTGCCTTGCAGCGAGAAGGCACCATCAAAGTACATCAGCCACTCTTTGCTTGCTTCCTTGACGGGGATGCTCGTTTTTGGAATTTCTTCATCTGGTGTTGGCATCCATTCTGCTATGAATTCTCCCAATGCTCTGCTTTGGATAGTTGAAGTGCTCTCAAACTTGAGGACAAAGCTTGACTGTTCCAGTGCCCACTCGACAATCCTGCCTGTTGCTTCTGGATTCTGCAGTATCCTCTTCAGCAGAAAACGAGTGACAACTGTGATCTCATGTGCTTGGAAGTAATGGCGCAGCTTTCTCGAGGCCATGAGAAGGCCGAAAAGCAATTTCTGTACACCAGAGTACCTTGACCTAGCCCCCTGCAGAAGGGAACTGACAAAGTAAACTGGGCGCTGCACCATTCTCTTCTGTATCTCCTCATGTTCCTGCGTAGATCCACCTTTGTCGGGACCAGAGCTTGTCGGTGAAGCCCTCTGCTTGTCGCTGGATGCATCTGCTGTAGTTGCTGGCTCATCATCCGCCTCCCTCTCCGCTACTAATGCAGCACTAACCACTTGATTGGTTGCCGCTATATAGAGCAGCAACTTCTCTTGTGGCTTAGGTGCGACAAGTGTCGGAGTGGAGGACAGGTATCTCTTCAAGTCCTGCAGCGCAGCTTCCGCTTCCGGAGTCCATTTCATTGGACCTGCCTTTTTCAATATTTTGAAAAACGGCAGGGCACGCTCGGCAGACCTAGAGATAAACCTGCTTAGAGCAGCCACGCAACTGGCAAGTCTTCGTACATCCTTGACGCGCTTTGGTGCTTCAATCTGCTCAATGGCCTTGATCTTGTCGGGATTGGCTTCTATTCCCTGCTGAGACACAAAGAACCCGAGAAGCTTGCCGGAGGGAACTCCAAACACGCACTTCTCGGGGTTAAGCTTGAGGTTGATCTTGCGCAGATTTGCAAAGGTCTCGTCTAAATCTTGAATCAGAGTTGCCTTGTCCTTGCTCTTGACCACTATGTCATCCATGTAGGCTTCCACATTTCTGTGTATTTGTGGCTCAAAAGCGTCATGGACTACCCTTGCAAATGTTGAACCAGCATTCTTTAAACCGAAAGGCATCCGTACGAAACAGTATGTGCCACATGGAGTGATGAATGCGGTCTTCTCCTCATCCTCTTCTGCCATGAAGATCTGATGGTATCCTGAGTATGCGTCAAGAAATGAAAGCAAGTCACATCCGGCCGTGGAGTCAACAATCTGGTCAATGCGCGGCAAGGGAAATGGGTCTTTGGGACAAGCTTTATTAAGATCGGTAAAGTCGATACAAAGTCTCCATTTCCCGTTTGCCTTGCGCACGACTACAGGATTGGCCAACCACGTAGGATGGAGCACTCCTCTGACAAGACCTGCTGCTTCCAACTTCTTGATTTCTTCTGCGATGAATTCTTGGCGCTCCACTGCTTGTTTCCTGACTTTCTGCTTGACGGGCCGCGCATGAGGACAGACGGCAAGATGGTGCTCGATTACTTTCCTGGGAACACCGGGGATGTCAGACGGTTGCCACGCAAACACGTCGAAGTTCGCCCGCAGGAAAGCAACGAGCGCGCTTTCCTATTTAGGGTCGAGAGTGGCACTGATGGTGAAGGTACCACCAGTGCCGTCCTCCTTGGCGGACACCTTCTTGGTCTCTGGCGGAGCTGCCATTGTCTTCTTACACTTGCCGGTGGAGCTCGATGGTGCGTCCTCGACGGTAGCGCAGCACTCCGAAGAGGTGCGCTTGCCGGAGTGGGCATCAGAACTCTTGCCGGACTTGGCCTTCTTCTCCCCCCCCCGGGAGCTTCAGCGGCAAGTGACTTGCGATCTGTTGTGGCTGCTGCTTCCCGATAGATCTTGTCGGCGCAGATAAGAGCATCCTTCTTGTCGCCAGGGACAGAGATGACACTTATCGGGCCTGGCATCTTCAGTACGTTGTATGCATAGTGAGAGGCTGCCATGAATTTGGGGAGCGCTGGACGGCCGAGTATCCCATTGTAAGGCAATGGAAAGTCAGCAACGTCAAAAGTGACCCTCTCAGTCCTGAAGTTCAACTCGCTGCCAAATGTTACCGGCAACGTGATCTTTCCCTTCGGCTTGCTCCTTCCCGGATTGATTCCTTGGAATGTGCCGGTCTCTTCGAGCTCGCTGTCAGGGATCTGGAGTTTCTGAAGGACCGCAGAGGAGATCAGGTTCAAGCCGCCCCCGCCGTCAACTAGCATCTTAGTGACCTTGAGGTTGCGGATAGTTGGTGAAACCAACATCGGCAAGCACCCGACCGCAGTTTTGCGATCCGGTGATCCTCAATATCAAAGATGATAGGCGTGCTGGACCATTTCAGAGGCTTGCGTGACTCAACGGGTGGTTCTGCCGCATTGGTTTCCCGCACCCACTGCTTGAGCTGGCGGTGTGAAGTATGCAGAGAAGCACCCCCGTCAACGCACAGGACCTCTGTGGCTTTTTGGAACTCCTGCTCACCGGTGTCGTCATCATCCATATCCTCATCGTCGTCGTCATCTTCATCCTTGTCGCGGCCGCGGGGAGGTCTGTCTCCTTGCCGCTGCTTGGCCTTGCCGCGGCGTCCTCCTCGGCCAGGGTGTTTCTTGCCAGATCCTCCAGCACCTTCTTGGGCCTTCTCCTTGTCGCGTCGCTCGTATTCAGCTTTCTGCTGCTTGACAAGCTGCTCGACCTTCTTGCAGCTCTGGAGGTCATGGCCCTTGGTTCGGTGGATCTTGCAGTACTGCTTGTTGGTGCCGTCCTGCTTGTCGGCGACCGCCACAGCCTGGGAGTTGGAGCTACCAGCTTTGGCTTCCTTGGCGCCACCTCCATTGCCGGACTGCTCAACGACTAGCACATCTTTGCCTTTCTTCTTCCTGTTGTTCCGCCGCCGGTTTTTCCTTGCCGGGGCAGCATCCTCGCTGTCAGATCCTCCTGCTTCTGTATTCTCTCCGGGGAGTTTCCTCCCTTCCTCAGCACGTGCGCACTTGTCGGCCAGGGCATATAGCTCACTGACGTCTCTGATTTTTCACATCGCCATCTCCTCCCGCATCCTGCGGTTTCGCACGTTCTGATGGAACGCGCTGATGACCGCGGCAGGGTGGACATCTGGGATGTTGTGCTGTACACGGCTGAATCTCTGAATGTACTTGCGCAGGGACTCTCCTTCCTTCTGGGCGAGCAAATGAAGGTCGCTCTCTTGGCCATGAGGCTTGTGGCCGCCTGTAAAGGCGCCGACAAACTGATGGCATAGATCTGCCCAGGAGGATATGGAGTTGTCCGGCAAGTGCATGAGACAGGATCTGACATTGGGCTTGAGCACCAGCGGGAAGTAGTTGGCGAGGATCTTGTCATCCCGCCCCCCGGCAGTTTGCACCGCGATGGTGTAGATGCTGAGGAACTCCGACGGATGCAACTTGCCGTCGTACTTCTCTGGTACATCTGGCTTGAAATTCTTCGTGCCGGGCCACTGGACTTGCCACAGCTCACGAGTGAATGCAGGGCAACCTACCGCGTACGGCAAGTCGCCTGGTTCCCCTGGCGCATGCATGTCGACAGAGGGCCCAGCGCGCTGGTCCGATTGACACCGCGCTTCTCTTCGGCGCTCGATGCGAGTACGAGCGTCTTCTTGCTGTCGTTCATGAAGAACTTGGCACTGATCGCGACGAGCTCGTGGATTTGATGATGCGGTGGAGTCGCTGTCGAGGTAGATCCGGTGAGTCAGCGATCTTGGCCTTCGGGGCGGAGAGTGCACAGTGGTTGCACCGCCACCGGTTTTGTCGCCATCGGCTCGTGCTTGGCAGTCTTGCCGCGGCTGCGATGTACTCGGTTGCCGTGGAGTGTTGCTATTGGCGAAGCCGATGAGACTCTGAATGGTGGCCCTCCATTCGTCGATCTTGTCTGCCGTTGGAGGGTAATCCGGGAGCAGTTGGGCTCGTGCCAAAGCTTCTGCTGGAGTGGAGGGTGGCAGTGGTGAACGGTGCGAGGAGCGGGATATGCTCGGACTTCCAACTGGGTTGGAAGGAGCAGTATCCCGTCCAGGCGACCGTGTCTTGCTCGTGCCAGCATGTTGGCGTGCATGCTGGTCTAGAGCACCCCGAGATCCTCCGGCTCGATCTTGATCCAACGAACGTATGGTACCGCGAGTACCATGACGCTGTCGGTCCTGCGCCTCCTAGGATGGGTGCGGGGCATGTACGGACGCCGAGGTCTGCGCAGCCTTGTCCTTGGACCTGGCAGCACCGTGAGCTCCCTCGTCGACGCCCGTTCTTCCGCCGGCGTCTACCCCACCACCCATTTGCTCCGGTGGTGGTGGGATCGACGTGGACGGAGCAGCCACCTCCGAAGCCTTCTTCTTCGGTGGCATGTCGATGAAGAAGATGAAGATCTAGCTCGTGTGAACGCCGGATCAGGTTCACACAGCCTCGACGCCCCCTACCTGGCGCGCCAAAGATGCCGGGGAAAACGATCCACGAACACCTATGGGGCCGGCGGACCGGGCCCCTTTCGGTTCGGCGGGGGGCGGAGATTGCACGAAGAGCGGATCGAGGCGAAGCACACGAGCGGTTTACCCAGCTTCGGAGCTCTCCGGAGAGATAAGACTCCTGCTGCATGTCTGAGTGTATTGACTTCTTGCTTGGGAGCGCGGAGTGCTACAGTACACACTAGCTGCTAACGAGACCGAGCGTGAGTGTTTTCTGCCTTCCAACCCCTCGAACCCCCCTCTACGTTGCGCATGGGCCTCCTTTTATATGCTCAAGGGGTCACCGATAGGTGGAAATGCAGGCAAGGTCAAAAATGGAAAAGTGTTGCGGTTGGTACAACTACCTGTACAGTTTATCATACCTAACCCTGACGGCAGGGGACAAAGGCATTAAATGCCCGTCTGCGTCGCCCAAACAGTGCAGAAAAGGGACCGTCAGGGACGCCACCGCTTGCCACGATGTCAATCTTTATCAGCGCCGCTTGCCACCTCGCACCGCTGGCTGCACAGCCTCTTGCCACGCGCGCCTGGAAAGGTCCCAGGGCGACACGTTGGTGGATGTGCTGGAGCGCGGGTACAGAGTGGTAGCTTGCCGCGGCAAGCGCCTTGCCGCGGTCGTTGTCTTGTCGCGTCCGGAAGCTTGTCGCTCACCGGGCCTCGCCGGGACGCGTGGCGCGTCGCGGCAAGTTCCTTGAGATGCCTTGGTTGGCCTTCCTGGCAAGCTCCTCTTGCCGGGGTCTTGTCTCCTCATCTTGAACACTTTGTTCTTGAATGGCTCCAAAGGAACCACGGAGGATCTTGGCGGTCACCCGGCAAGCCTTGCCGCGGGGTGCTGCGACTGCCCGTGCACAAGTTCGGGATACTAGGGTACCCCTACTCTAGTGCACCGACAACCGCTCCCTCACGATCGGATTCGGTGAATCTGTTTGCTCCATGGCCCAGAGGAGCAGCTCTATGTACTCCGGCGCGACTCCCTCCGGGAGTATCGCCGCCTTCCCTCTGTTGTAGATATTTGGCCATGGATGTCGCCGTCGCCGCTAGTTGGTCCTTGTTGTCAAACCAAGACTGTATCTCCAACATCCTAGCTAGCTTCACAGGGTCACCGTCTACGATCCTCACGTATCGGTTGTACTCCTCCATCGATCTACTTCTCCACAGCACCTTCACTCGCCGGTGGTGGTTTTTGAATGGAAGAGGAGAGGAGCGGCGCTGGTTTTGGATTAGAACGGGAGAGGAGCGATGCTGGTTTTGGACTGGAACAGGAGAGGAGGGGCGGTGGTTTTGAAATGGAAGAGGAGAGGAGTGGCGCTGGATTTAGATTGGAACAAGAGAGGAGCGGCGGTGGTTTAAGAGGAGAAGAGCGGAAGAGCGACGCTGGTCTTGGAAGTATTTTTTTGTTGTTTTGGGTATTTTGGGTCAAAGTTTGACCACGTACTGTATGTGACAAGCAAAATGTGAATGCATGTCATCAAAAATTGTATCGTTTGGTTTGTATCTTAATGTACTTTCAAATTATCTTATTTTTGCAACGTATAACATATATTTTATGTGCGAAAATCATGGTCAATTATGACCCAGAATAAAAGGGAGACTAGTTAATGTGGGGTCGCTTTCTTAATTGAAGGGTAAATTGATTTTGATTTTGATCCAGTCACAGCGCGCCGGCCCTCTCGCCCAATCCTAAATCGCTGCCGCACGCTCCTCTCCCTCTTCTCCATTGCAAAACCACCTCCTCTCCTCTCCATCATCTCCATTCCAAAACCACTGTCTCGCCTCTCCCTCTCTGATCTTCTCCATTGCAAAACCACCTCCTCTCCTCTCCATCATCTCCATTCCAAAACCACCTCCTCTCCTCTCCATCATCTCCATTCCAAAACCACCGTCTCGCCTCTCCCTCTTCTGATCTTCTCTCCATTGCAAAACCACCTCCTCTCCTCTCCATCATCTCCATTCCAAAACCACCTCCTCTTCTCTCCCTCTTCTCTATTGCAAGACCACCGTCTCTCCTCCCATCTTCCAAAGCTAGCACCGGACCACTCAGAACGACATCTATGGAGAGGATAAAGCAGCAAATTAGGCAGATCGCCGGCGGCGACCAGACAAAGTTAGCCAGGTTGAAGGAGATCCTTAGTTGGTTTGACAATGAGTGGGAGATTTCGAGGATGGTGCGAGCCATGTGGCAATGTATGCGAAAGAGCCAGATGGCGGCGATGAGGGCGGCGATGTACTCCTCAGCGGCAGTCACGCCGCAGTCCTCCGAGTTCATCGAGTATCTCCTATGGGCGATTGAGCAGACAGATTGGCCCGAGGCGACAGTCAGGCGGAGGTGGTGGGCCTACAGGTCGAAGGTCGAGCACCCAGAGGATAATGAATCGATCGAGTATGGTGTGCCGTACGTGAGGGTGCAGAGCCAGCCGGAGCCACAGGAGTATTCGTTCTCCCATTGCAAGAGGAGGCCGGATTGCGCGAGGTCGCTTCCCCGACGTTCTCCATGGTTCCCTCGACGCTCGCCTCGTTTCAACGGTAGCGGTAGGGTTTAAGGTAAGCTTCACACTAACCTAATCTTCCACCTGCTCATGCTTACAATCAGTGTGACAGCTAACGAAAATCATGCTTACAATCAGTCTCCGAGTACTACGCCAATCACCCTAAAATAGCTCTGGACCTTTGGGTCAAAGTTGTGACACAGTGTACAAATAAAGAAAAATAGATTGGTGCTTCTTTCAGAAAAGAGTACTCCCTAGAAAACTGCCAATATAAGCTACTAGTATTTGTTTAAAGGATTTGCTGCCGAGAAAGATTCGTCCACAGAGAGCGCACACATCCCACAGGTTGTGGTGGATGCCAATGCGTGCATGCAACATGGTTGGTGTCGGTTTTTTTACTTGGCACACCTCGCACTTTGCATATATGCCGGTTCCATACGTACATTTGTGCAGTTCCACCAAAATGCAGCTGAATAACCCTATTTGCACAGATAATGAAAAAGGGTGATTACATTATAGTGGCACTAGTTGATGAAACACACAAAATAAATAGAAGAAAATATTGCGATAGTATCATAGTATGCCATGCTGCGAGGGCGAGATGGGCCCTGCGACGCCTCATACGGTACGCCTCATGCTGGACATCGTCCCAAGTCTCCCAGATACACCTTCTGCCAGTGATGAACATCAGTGTACAGCAGTAGTACAAGGAGGCACCTTGAGACATTCAAATCTCTATTTTTGTACATATCAACTAAAATTAAGCACCCCAGTTTGCAGAAACACTTAAACATTAACAATGGGACTAGTTGATGAAACATACTTTAACAAAGAGAAGCACTTTCCCGTGAGCTAGCAGCTTCTTCTTCAACTTTTTTTAAGGGCTCCAGCCCCAGTTCCATTTCCATCAGAATACGAAACCCACAGAGCTTCTTCTTCATTAGTTGCAATAAAATTGAGCAACATCAAGGTTGGTTGTGAAGCTCCTGGAATGCTCAACTATAATTTGGATATCATTTGTGCAGTTCAACTAAGTCGAGCATGAAATGTATATCTCTGTTTGCACAAAAAAGGTGGAAAGGAGGGTGACTAACAAGTGTTGAAACATGCATCAAATGAAAAGAAACATGTTCCTTGTCTGAATGGCAATCCTACAAGGACAGTAGCAGTTTCTAAAGCAGTGGCATTGCTAGATATTAGTGTGGGCATTAGGATTAACTATGACAACCGTTAAATACGACATTACTTTGGGCACGGGAGATTAGGCGGACCAGGATAGTTGCATTTCTAACGAAAAGAACCAACTTATCTTAATGGGAAATTTTAGCAGGACATGTAAAGAAATGCCATTGATTCATATTACTGGAGGCATTACATTGAAAACAACATTGGTTTAACGTGTCCTTACTTTTAACAGTGCGACTGCTACATTTTACAAGTGGCATTACATAAGAGTGGCTCGGGGCAACAAACATCAGAACAGGGTATCTGGGTTGGTCCCATTTTTGTTCGGTATAGCCACCTTATACTGTGTGAGGCTAGCAAATCTAGTGCTGGACTTACTCTGTTGACTTGGCCCCCAGTCCCCACTTTCTTTCCTTTTTCAACCAATAGATCAGGTTTATATTGAGTTTGTACTGCATTTCCTTTATTTCCCTATTAAACCTAGAGACCAGTTGGATAGCCAGTCTCTGCTACTTTTCGCCCCCATTATTTCCTCTTTCGACCAAGTCCTAGATTCAGGTAACAAATCCTTCGCCACACCCACCCCCACCCCCTTTCTTCCTTGTTTGAACCAAGTAGAACTAGATTCGAGTGCATGAACTAGTTTTACCTCTTAAACGTAAAAAAATTAGGTGGTTTTCAAACAACCGATTGATCCTATCTATGAGGGGGCCTAAGAAATAGTAAAACTTACAAATGCAGCGACGTCAGGAGCTCGGGAAGTAGAGCAAGGCCGGTTTCGAAGGAAGTTATACCTGATGGTCGCTGGGATGTCGCTAGGTGGGCGACGAGAGACCGGATCTGCCCACACTACGGCAGCGAGGAAGAAGGGGTCAGAGGCCCTCCCCCACCAGCGGTGCTTGGGAGAGAACGGCAAGGCAGGCTGATCGGGACGCGCCCAGCAGTGGGTAAGAGCCGTCGCCGAGGATGACCGCGTGAACATTGCACCTTCTCACCTTCCCCGGCGGAGAGGATCCAGCTGGATCTGTGACCAGCGGTGAGCAGAGAGAGAGAGAGTGTGTGTGTGTGGCCACCGCTGTCGTGTTTAGATCTGGAGAGGCCGAGACAGTGTGAAGAGAGCAACACTAGCAAGCAAGCGCGGAGGCTCCTGCCTATATAGTGGAGTAGTACTTAGTTTTCTTTTGTCTACCGGAGCCGGCTTGACCTCGTCAATGACTGTTGAGAAGTCTTCATGCACGTGGCCCGGAGGCGCAGTTGTCGTCGTTTTGATCTGAAGCGCTCGATTATAACATATAACACGAAAAAATGCCACATGACAAGAAATCATAACCTCACTGCCCAAAGGAGACAACATGAATCCCGACGGACAAACTAGACGAGGAACAAAGCTCAAATTAAAGATAAACTCGTAGAAAAGGGGTCTGTCGATAGATGTCCTAATTAACATAGCCGGCTTGACCTAGATGGCAGCCGAGTAGTCACTATTCGTGCATGTGCCCCCAATGACTAGCCCAACTCAGTTGTCGCTGTTTAACCCTCACAGTGATCCGAAGCATATGACACATAATTTTGTGAGATGACAAGAAACCTTTTTTTAGATTTCTCACCACAACTACAGCCATGTACAACACAGCCTGCACGATATGTAGACGATAGCCAATCCAGGCGTGTTTGCTGGAGTCTGGTCACATGCATGGACGAACTGATCTTTTGTGTCTTGCAGGGATCGTCCAGGCACCAACGTAGTACAACACTTCTCTAGTACTATCGCTCGTCACCCGACTTGCGGGGCCGGGGAGTGTGCCTATGGTCGGTTCTCAATTGTCGTCCCACATGTGTGTGCAAATGCAATATGACACGCGTTCCATTCGTAAAGCAGCATGCCAGACCGACCGACCGTCTGGGGCGCGATGCGAACGCGAGGGCATGCTGTATACTCCATACATGTGTACCGCCGTTTTCTAGACGCTTTGCTCCATGGCGCGGGCGCAATCCATGGATACAAAATTAGTATACTGTATACTATTTAAAAGTCGAGGGCGGGGCTTTTCCTGCCCGGTAGGCGGCGGGACAGTTCCACCTAGTCGGTTCGACAGAGATGTGAGAAGACGAGGGAGTAGGCAGCCGCAAACATAGGGTTGTGTGATTTGACAGCGACTTACTGCTGAACAAGTGGGGCCCTGTGATTTGACTTGCCATTATCATTTTAACTGCGGCGCTACGACCGGCGTGAGTCTCCCGATTCTTGACCACCTCCATACAGGTGCCTCTCCCAATGCTCCACCATGTAGTACTAGAGGCTGGCTCTTACATGAGAGCCCACTTCTCCACTTTTTCCTTGCCTCTCTTTCCTCCACATATGCAAAAATGCCATGTAAAGCGCACTATTGTACTTACTTGCTCCTACAGGTGCTTAAGCTTGCCACATAGACATAAAGTCTGATGTGGCAAGTTAATCAAGAAGAGAGAGACTAGTTTGGTGACCCAAGGAAGAAATGGTGCTAAGCGCGTGTACCTAGGTGAAAAGACAATTTTGAGTCTATAGCTAATTAAATGAAGCAAACTTAGCAACACCATTTCATTGGAAGAGGTCTCTCCTTGTCAAATGCAATAAATACTAGTACTTCCTGTGTCCCATTATATAAGAACGTTTTTGACACTACACTAGCTAGTGTCAAAAACATTCTTATATTATGGGACGGAGGGAGTACGAAGAAAGAGATAGAGACGAGTAAAAAAATACACTTATAGCCAACCTTATAGCCAATCTTGTTGTCGTATGAGTGACTAAGTGATGACTATGTATGACATGCCAACATCAGATAGCCTAACGCACCGTGTTAAATCTCCAAGGGCGCAACCGCGTGAGCTGCGCGGCGGTTGTGGTAGGCGCGACCATGATACGGGCTGCTGGCAGCCCTTGGATCTAAGATCAAACGGTCGCATGCTAAGTTTCTGAAAATTTTAAGAATAACCCTCCAGGATAGGATATTCACCCATAGGTCTAGAATCACGCCATGCAACCATTCGATCTCAGATCCAAGGGCTCTCGGAAGCCCGTATCATGAGAGAATGGAAAGCCACTACCCTTCCGTTCGCACGCTGGTAGTTCGCTCCTACTCTTTCCTGCACGTCCTTTAATACTACGGTGGTTCGCTCCTAGTCGTCCTGTCCATTCACATTACGGCAGTTCCACTAATCCTAACGCTCCTCCCAAATCCATGGCGTCCCAAATATCCCTGATCGGCGGTGAGTACAAGGTTAGAACCATCACCGGTGATGAGTTCGACGTCATCTACACCCGTACTTCCGCGATGGTGAAATGATGCCTTTCTCGCTTCAGACGCATGTTCGAAAACTCACATGATGAGTGGGTCGCTGGGCTAGATGTTGAGTACACCACAGTCGTGGGATGAGAGAAGGATCTAAAGGACGAAGAGAGGAAGAAGCCCGCCGTGATCCAGGTTTGCATACATAACGTTTTCTTGGTCTACCACATATGCCATGCCGACGTTGAGTGCCAGGATTTTAAGAACTTCCTCGAGGACAAAATAGTCAAATTCGTTAAGGTAGACTTTAAGAACAACAAAGAAGTCCTGCGTCGGATAGGCCTCATTGTAGGCAACCCCTTCGACCTCCAGAAGAATCGGCTGGTGCCCTCTCGTCAACCCTCAATGCTGACCCTGGAAGGAGCCATGGTTCATCCTTCATACCGCAAACTGGAGAAACCTCATTACACGTTTCATCGTCATGCATGGCAGCGAAATGTACTAGATATAGACCACGTCCAGTATGCTGCAATGGATGGCTACCTTTGTTTCAATATCTACAAGGGTTGGATGAAGAGCAACAACCAAGTTGGCGGTTCAAGCAAAGAAGTATCGGCCAAGAGGAAGAGGGATAAGGACGAAGTCGAGGACGTGGAAGAGGACTCTGAGTAAGGTGGCAGTGTCGTTGCTCATGGCGGTTCTAAACTTCTAATACAGTGTCTACCGGATTAGTTGCATAGTTTAATTTCAGGTGTGCTTAGTTTAATTTGAGGGGTGTGTTGTGCTGAGACCCCAGCAGAACTATGTTATGTTTCTTCTCGTTACTTTAACTCTTCAGTATGTACATACTAGTACTAGTATTTGTTTAATAGAATTTATCACCCCAATTAAGCACGTACTAGCTTTTTTAATAGTACTATATGCATAATTTGGCAATGAGCGCTCTCTATATGTACCACCTTTTTTTAATATTTCAATTTTTGCTCCATGGCGCAATCCATCGATAGTGGAGTACTACTGTACAAAAGTATACATTTTTTAAAAGGCTAGCGTACTGTTCATCACATATATATGTAGCCAGTTAAATTCTCAACCTAGAACGACGTGCATGCCATGTAGTAAACCGATCCGGAGGAAGTATAGTAAAAATGAGGTGATTTTACCCAGCAATCGCCGGGGAGCATGGCCTGTCATGCGGTCCCACGTGTCATGATGTACCAAGGCGATGCGCGTGTCCCTCTTGAGGCAGAAGCAATACTAGTACGTGGTTTGAGATGATGTCGAACCGAAGTGTGAAATAATGGTTGCTTCGTTCGTCTGGGAAGGTGCGGCATTGTGATTTGACGTCTCATTGCTCATTACTAACACTGGGCCGGTACGAGTGGGGTGCGTCCCCCCTACTGTTCTGCACTATTATTTGGTGCTTGACACGTTGACCCGGTTGCACATGAGATGACCCCCACATCCTTTGTCAAAATAAACAACACCCCGATCAATGCATTTCACTCTTCCGTGCAACGAACGGGCACCTTACTTGGTCCTACAGGTGCTTAAGCTTGCCACATAGGCATAAAGTCTGATGTGGCAAGTTAATCAAGAAGAGAGTGACTAGTTTGGTGACCCAAGGAAGAAACGGTGCTAAGCACGTGTACCTACGTGAAAAGACAATTTTGAGTCTATAGCTAATTAAATGAAGCAAACTTAGCAACACCATTTCATTGGAAGAGGTCAGTCCTTGGCAAATGCAATAAATACTAGTACTCCCTGTGTCCCATAATATAAGAACGTTTTTGGCACTACACTAGTGTAAAAAACGTTCTTATATTATGAGACGGAGGGAGTATGAAGAAAGAGATAGAGAGGAGTGAAAAAATACACTTATAGCCAACCTTATAGCCAACCTTGTTGTAGTATGAGTGACTAAGTGATGACTATGTATGACATGCCAACATCAGATAGCCTAATGCACCGTATTAAATCTCCAAGGGCGCGACCGCGCGAGCGACGCGACGGTCATGGTAGGCGCGACCATGATACGGGCTGCTGGCAGCCCTTGGATCTGAGATCAAACGGTCGCATGCTAAGTTGCTGAAAATTTGCAGAATAACCCTCCAGGATAGGATATTCACCCATTGGTCTAGAATCACGCCATGCAACCGTTCGATCTCAGATCCAAGGGCTCTCGGAAGCCCGTATCATGGGAGAATGGAAAGCCCGTATGTATATGCATAATTTGGTGACGAGCGCTCTCTATATGTACCATCGCCTCCACGACCTCCATCTCCTTGCGCGTCTCCTCCGCCATCTTCTTCATCTGTCCATGACGCGGTATTTCTCGACGTGAGCCTTCATCATCTATTCCACGGCCGCATTACGTACCTTGACAGCAGTCGGGTGCTCAATGCGGAGCTTCGCCAACTCCTCCTTCTGTTCCATGACGAGGGCCTGCAGCATCTTCATCGAGGAACTACTATTCTCATGCAGCTTCTTCCAGCCGGCGTTCTTCTCCTTCAACAGGTCGATCTCGTGGCAAAGCTTTGCCTTGTCCTCCTGAAGTCGCAGGATTTCGCCGGTCGCCTTCTTCTCCGAGGCAATGCTCTTCTTCAGCAGCATCACCAAGCCGACAGTCAACTCCCCCTGCTGATTGAGCTCGGCGGGCATGTCGTCGAGGCTCTCTTTCAGCAACTCCGTCAAGCCTTGGATGAACTCCTTCTGCTTATTGAGGTGCTTATTGAGCTAATCGGGCGTGCCATCAAGGGATAACGACTCCAGCTCCGCCGGCTCGGCATGTTCGCCTCCGCGGCTAGGGCGCTCCTGGGAGCCATCGCCTGCCCATGAGAGATCTTTCGAGGTCTCTGAGTGGCGGCGAGCCCTCTCTTTTTTTCCCACAGCCTTGGTTGTCGCTCCCTTGTTACGAGTAGTTCTCAACCTAGAGCTCTGCTCACCGGCGATGGCAACGACGGACGAAGAAGAAGCACTTATGAGGAGGAAAGGTAGAGTAATTTTCGGTTAGGCAGTTCCCCTTTTTATAACCTAAGTACTAGCACTAGTAGTACTAATACCTGCATAGTGGGAACACGTTCAGGTTCTGTACGTAGTACTAGTAGGTGTGAGCAGGCTTTCGAATGTGATGGGAACAAGGTAAAGATTAATTGATGGTTTTGGTTTCGAGGCCCGAAACGGCTCCCGATGAGTTTAGTGGAACATAAATTTCAAGTAGACTATACTGCTCAAATGCGTAAATATTATGTTACTGTCAAAAATTGGCACAAAATGCGAAGGAGACCAATGGAAGTACTACTAGCAACCCGTGATTTAACTACTCACATGCGCGCAGTGGATAATAATGTCTTTCTTCCGCCCTCACGTCCAGTCAATTTGCATGCGCTGTATTAATTGACCATCAATGAAGTGAACGACTTTACACGCGTCAAATTATCACATGGGGTGGATCTTGGTACAAAATTGCGTCCGCCCGTGTACCCGTGTGTGCGTGCGAGGGAATGAGCGCGTGCATGGCGTGCGTGCACATCTTCGCTTAGTGCATGTACCACCAGTATGGCTCTGGGAGGACGAGTACATTCTTCTAGAACCAGTAGCACGTCACTGTGATCAATCCATGCAAGGAGGTCGCGACAACGCCTCCACATGTGCCACGTGGCTTCATGAACTGTAAGAGAGACACTGTGTAGCGTGCCACTGGTATTCTAATTTACGTGTTTTGCACATACTCGAAGTACTAGTAATTTACACGTGCATTGCATGCATCAGATTTTGCAACCAAATTATGAATAAATACCACACTATAGCATGTAAACTCTTAGTCATATATGCGTGACGTAGCCCTTCGTTTAATTCTTATAGTTCATCTCATTCAAAATCAAATTAGTTTTTATGAAAAAGCTAAGAACGCGTGAATAGGAAAAACATGGGATTATAGTGGAATGTCGTCTTGAATCCTACAGGATTGTACGAGTGTTTGATTGTGCATAGAAAAAATGCAGAATTATTTCAAAGAGGTTTGAGTGGATGGGATGTTTCCTATGAAATCTAGTGCAAATGAATCATATGGAAAAAATCCTATGGTTTACAATCCTACGAATCAAACAACCAAGATAGGAAAAATTCCTATGATTAGAATCCTCCAAAATTCCTTTGAGAATCCTTTGAATCAAAGAAGCCCTTAATCTATTTTATGATTCATGGAATTGTGCGTTGTAAAGCATAAAGTAAAAACAAATAATGGCAATTCAACTAGAAAAAAAGTTTGGGCAGTTATGATACGGAAGATTCTAGAACAAAAGAGAATCACTATTGTTTTGAGGTTTGTGCATTATGCTTAAGTTCAACCATGGAGTCTGCTAGAGTTTAGATGTGGAAAAATCAGGTGGGGGCTAGAAGATGGTGCGAGGGGCCGAGTGGAGGGAGACTATGAAGGAATGCACAAGTGCGAGATTGATATTTAGAGAGAGGGGCGAACACGTGCGCTATTGCACGCAGTGGCGGAGCCATGAAAAATAAATGATCTAGGGGGCCAAGCATTGCTAATCCTTTACGAGGAGGGTCAATTCATGAAATTAAACCTTTTTTAGCAGCAATTGTCTAATGATCACATTCATATTAGTCTCGATATATAGTGATGTTAGGGGGTGGCAGGGCCCTTACTGCCCCTGTCTTCACCATTGTGCACGCATCTGAGAGATGAAGCGGAAGGCATGAATGATGAGAGGGGGCGTTGGATATATAATTAATGTGGCTGTATTAGCTATTTATGTTAATCCTATATAGAGAGGTATAGATTGATCGATGTGGACGTGGGAGAGGTATAGATTGATCGATGTGGATGTGGGAAAGAGGGTGAGACCTCACTGGATATATCGATTGATCGGTTTGTGTGGAAAACTATGAAATACCTAGCTATACACACACATACATAGAGGAACATCGATCGTTGCGCATGCACGCGTGAGAGATAAAGAATGCCCGGTATGAGGGAGAGGGGGATGTGTGTGGGTGTGTGCCTTCATGGGAGACCGACCTGAAGAAAAAGATTGCATGCGTGCGATAGATAATGCCGACTGGTAGTGTGTGTGCATGCATGCACTAGAGAAAGTTAGTGGTACAATTATAAAGAGAAGACTACTGTGTGGGTGTAAAAAAATAGGTGAGGTCATAATCAATGTAAAGTTGAATTCAAATATTTGAATAAGAGATCCTGATGTTTGAAACCCATGCATGCATGAATACAACGGAGATCTGCGCGGTGTGCTTTGGAAACGAGCATGTTGTAATGTATACACATTGAACAAGGTCAGACTGTTATTGAATTTGAGACAATGATGGCAGACATCATTTGCCCATGTCGCATCCGTGCATGTAATTGGAGATGATGGGCGGCTTTCGCATCACATATCTATATCTATACCCCTATATATATTATATTTTTTATATTGTGTGTGGGTAACTTTAACTTTGAAAGATGGTCGTTGGATGAGGCGAATCTGATGGTCCAAAGAAGGCTAATTTGAGCACTATTGGCCGTTGGATATCATCTAGATTCCACAAGATTTCGCCACATGTATAATCTAGAAGACTCCATGGTTGAACTTAAGCATAATGCACAAACATCAAAACACAAGCACTTCTTATTTGTTCTAGAATCTTCCGTATCAGAATTGCCCAAATGTTTTTCTACATGATTTGCCATTATTTGTTTTTTACTTTATGTCTTACAACGCACAATTCCATGAATCTTAAAATATATTAGCTTTCTTATTAAAACTAGATGATTTTGAATGAAATGAACTATAAGAATTAAATGAACATCTACATCATGCATATATGACTCAAAGCTTGCATGCTATAATGTGGTATTTATTCATAATTTGGTTGCCAAATCTCATGTGTGCAATGAACATGTACCTTACTCTAGTCTAAATGGTGTTTGTGTGTGTTGTGCGTGTTGAGGTGCAAATTGTCTTTTTTTGGGTACACGTTAAGCTTGTTCTTCCGAAATTTCAAGCCGCGCCTTGTTATGCCGAAAATTGAAGCTAGCGTCTCTGTCTATCGTGTTGCGAAACTCCCGCCTCTTCAACCCGCACCTTGTTAGCCTGAAATATTTAAGATATATCTTTGTCTCGTTATGCTCCGACAACTCCCTCCATCTCAACCCGCACCTTGCTATTCCGAAATTACAACACGCGCGAAATTCCCACCTCCTGTGGTACCCCTGAACCGAAAGAACCGCCTCAAATCGGTGGGGGGTACTTTCTTAACTTACCCCACATTTCGGACAAGCGCGTCTCTAAGCTATGGTTCCCCACTGCCATCCCATCCGCCCACCCATTCGTACACCGAGGCCGCGAAAACCTGTGACGAAACCCCACACCCTGCTCCATCCGCCACCCAGCCGCAGCATCTTCCCTGACAACGTCATCCACAGCAACACCTCGACGTCCCTCATCCACCGTACCGGATGAGGATCCGTCGTCGATCTCATCGTCCCGCCGGTTCAGCCACCCCGTCCTCCACCTCGAAGGAGCTGCCCCGATGTTCCCCTCGTCTTTTGTGCCACCTCTAATCCCACACCGCCGTTTTCACCTGCACCACCGGAAGAGCATCGTCATCACCGTTTCCTCGGATTAAGCTGCGGCCTAATCGGCGCCACCAAAGAGGTTCTACACTAATCGCCGCATTTTCTTCTTGATTCAATCTCACGATGCTGCCAGCGCTTGGTCCCGAGCCGACACGGCACGACTCCATCCACGGCGGCGTCGCCGGCCAGTTCCTCCACGGCGTCGCTCCCTCGGCGGCGACGTCCACATCAGAAGGAGCTTCTGCTGCTTTAGCTCTCGCTCGCTCTACTGCTCTGCTCTTGCTCTCGGTCCCCTGCCTGGTCTGCTCTTGCTATTGCTCTTGCTCGCGCTGCTGCTCTCGCTCTTGCTCTTGCTTGCGATGCTGCTCCCATTTGGCCACACTTCAGTCGACCGTATTGACTTTTACGTCAGTCAATTTCCAAGGGGTGGGCTCACTGGGGGTGAAGGAAGAACCAGCCGCAGCGGGGAGGGTGGCTCGCTGGAGAGGTACCCCACTATCTATCTAGGGTTCAGGATGGGGGCGGTGGTCGCCGGCGGTGGCGGGGTGTTGGCGGGGCAGTGGTGTGGGGATCACCGGAGAAAAAGCTCG
>NC_041385.1:263559286-263640238 GCF_002162155.2 Triticum dicoccoides | reverse complement strand
GCACGGGGGGGCCTAGAGGGATGGCCAGGGCGGCGGTGGACCGGCGGTGGGGAGTGTTTTCGGGGCGGGCGGGGCGGCGCACCGCCGGCCGCGGGCGGCGGGGGGCTGCTGTTTGGCCGGTGGTGGCTGGCGGCTCAGGGGGGGTGGAGGTTGAAGATGAACCGCAGGCCCTTGATTTCGTATCCAACGGCTGCAAAATCGACTGACCAGAGATGAAAAAGTCAGCCGACCGACGTGTAGCCTCACCTTGCTAGTGCGTCAGTTTCGACAGCAAAATTCAGTTTCAACAGGAAAATTCAGTTTCGACAGTTAGGTTCGGTTTCGACAGTTAAGTTCAGTTTCAACAGTTAAGTTCAGTTTTGACAGTTAAGTTCAGTTTCAACAGTTAAGTTCAGAGATGAGCAGCTGATGTATTTTACATCTAGCACTTTGTGGTTATGTATTTTATGTCATGTATTGGAGATGCCATTAGAATTCCACTCAGGTTAACGTTGTTCGTTGTCTCTCTTGTCCTGCTTCAGCCTCGGCGTCGTACAACTCACTGGAGCTGCTCCAACGATGAAACCCTCCATCACAGCGGAGCAGTACCTCGGGCTCCATCTCCAGACGCCTAAGATCTTCTCCTCCTCCTCCGACAACAAAGTCACCCGGAGCATCCTCACCGGCCAACCCAATCACGCTGAGATCGACATGGCTTCGCCAAAGAGATTATACACTTGTTGCATCTCTTTTTTACTCTCATGTTATATATATTGTCCATTGAGCACTCATAGTAACGGGAAATACGATTATTTTATCCTACTATATGACAAGCAGTGAGGTACCAGACAACTTAGCTATCCGTGATGGACTCTCTTGAACGCCATCATTATTTATCGCTGCGCGTTTGAGTTGTGCATTTGTCGATGGGCCTGCGAGTTGAGCTAGTATGGCAGTGGCCTGGGTCCAAAGTATTAGAAGTAGCACAAAAACATTTTTTAGTGTAGGATTTTCCTTGCTCAAGCCTGCCTACTAGAATCGCCAGTGCTTGAAAGGAAAAGTGAATGAAAAACATAGGAATTGAAAGTTTTCTATGGTACTACTTTTCATGAATTTGGTGCAAAGGAAAACTGTAGGATTTGTTCCTTTAGTGTCTCCTTGAAAGAAAAACCGCAGGAATTCTAATTTCCACTTCTCCTCCTTTTCATATTCCTATTCATCAAGCACAAGACTAAGAGATAGTAGCATAATAGCATTATAACCGTACATTTTCTTGTGGTTTGACTTAATCTCACCATGATTTTTTGCATCCTGTGATCTTCCAATTGTTGTGAATCAAACACCCAGATTGGCAGAAATCCTGTGTTTTTAAATTCTCTGTTTTGCACGTGCATTCCTATCCTATTCCTATCTATTTCCTATCCCTGCATTGTTAGAATCCTCAAATTCAAACAAGCCCTTACTCAATTACTTATGTTACAGATATGTGTCAAAGAAAACCTTGTGTGGTTTTTCCTGCTCCTGCGGCGCTGTGTTCCACCCCATCTCAGCTGCTCCAACAACGAAAGGGTTCACCATAGCAGGGATCCGCTCTCCAGACTGTCTTTCGCTGCCTCGGATCTTCTTCCGCGCCGCCGGCAGCCACAACAACTGCATTACCATCATCAACTGAGCAGATGACCTTGAGGACTACACGGGTCCGCAAGAGAGGTCGCACTCTTCCGTGTCTGCTTACGTTATGCGTCGCTTAATATGATGACATGCTACATTATCGTTGTATTCACCTATTAGACTCCGAGTCAGGTCCAAACAAATGCTGAAACTTGAGTTTTTAAATGGTTGTGGGGTACATATTGGTGCAGCAATCAATACTATCTATCTACTATCTGGTTAATCTCCGGTGTCTACTATGAGTTTCATGTTGGGTGCAAACAAACATTAAAGGAGCCATTATCTGTATTTTTCAACTAAAGCTATTATCTGCCTGCTATCATTGGTTTTGGGTCTATCCGCAGTTTGCTACGATCACTCTGGATTTGTGCATGCACTCCTTACATAATCTCATTATGTTTTATTCCTATGCATGCCAGTTATTGTACACAATGGAACTGGTCATGTAGAGCAAAAGAGACGAGCCTTGCGTGGCAATAAAATTTCATGCAGACGTCGTTCCATGGTGGGCGCAAAGGCAGCCCCCCTCCACCCAATTCAGATCGTAATCAAGAGGAAGATAACTGTTCTGAGGGGGATTCAGAAGGAGAAGACCACTCCTATTTACCCCATGAGGTCTTCTCTCTAACTTGGCATGCTGATTTTGGTAATATCATGCATATGGTGCCTTGCATTGCTTACTGTATACATTAAAGATGTCATCTGCTTAGTTTAGACATGCTTTGTGTCAATGCCATATGTTTTGTTTCTTTATCGTATATGTGAATCATGCAATGCCATCTTGTCTAGCCAGGTATCATATATGTGAATTTTGCAATGCCACCTTGGTTAGCCAGTCATCTTATATGTGAATTATATCATGCCATCATTTTTTTATTATGTGTTAAATTTGTCAACAATTTTAGTACATTCAATTACTCTTCCTGTGCATCAGCCATTCGGCACGGTCGTGGAAAAATCTGGAGTGGAAACAAGGTCTTCAGAGCAGACAATGCTATCTGATGAAGTGCATGTCTTGCTGGTTACCGATAGCTCCTCAGAGGAGGATTCAGAGACAGATGACCAGTCATATTCCCCCCTGAGGTGCATGCCCTAACTTGGCAGGGTTATGTTACTCATATCGTGCGTATGGTATCTTGCATTGCTATGTCATTTGCTTAGTTTCGACATGCTTTGTGTGAATGCCACCTTTTTAGTGTCTAATTACCATATATGTGAATTATGCAATGCCATCTTGTTGCAAGACATTATATATGTGAATTATGCAATGTTATCTTGTTGCAAGGCATTATGTATGTGAATTATGCAATGCCATGCTATTTAGGCAAGCGTCATATATGTGAATTATATCATGCCGTCCCTTTTTTGTATTTCTCATTGCTTTTGTCGACAATTTTGTATATTCAACTGCTCTTCCTGTGCATCAGCCATTTGAATTGGTGATGGAGAAATCTGGAGTGAAAACAAGGTCTTCAGAGCAGACAATGCTACCTGCTGAAGCAGATATCTTGCTGGTTACAGATAGCTCTTCAGAGGAGGATTCAGAGGCAGATGACCAGTCCTATTATCCCCCTGAGGTGTATGCTCAAACTTGGCAGGGTTATATTACTCATATAATGCATATGTTTTATTGCAATGCTTATTTTTTCATCATATACACAATATTGAATGCCATCTCCTTAGTTGACACATCATATATGCAATTGCCCTCTGCTCACTTCCTTAGTATATAAATAATATATTTGAATTATGTCATGCCATGATGTTTACATAGACAACATTTATCTGAATTATGGCATGCCAACCCATTTTCTAAAGACATATAGTTATATCATCTCATCCTGTTTATATAGTCATCATATTTTAAATTATGTCATTCTATCCGTGAATTATATCATGCCATCATGTTTCCATCGACGGCATGTTTGTGATTTTATGCGTGCCAACCACTTTAATAGACACATCGTATAGTTATATCATGTCATCCTGTTTACATAGTCATCATATTTTGAAGTATGTCATTCTATCCTATTTAGTTAGCCATCATACATGTGAAATTGTGTCATGCTATCCTGTTTAATTAGCCATCATATATGTGAAATTATGTCCTGCTATTCTGTTTGCTTAGACAACATAAATGTGAATTATTTCATGCCCTGTTTTCTTCCCTACTATCCACTACACCTGTCTATCTTACAATGTCTGTACATTCAATTAATTTTCTTGTTTATCAGCCATTTCAATTGGAGGGAGTGATGGCAGTATCCGTGGGAGTAAAAACACGGTCTTCAGAAAAGACCGTGCTACCTGTCGATGCAGATAGAACCACGGTTTTACTTGCCCAAGAATCAGCCCCACCACACATAACCCACACTCATGTAGATTGTACCCCTACCCAGTTGGACCGAGAACCAGCTACACCCCTTCTAACCCCAACCCCAGCAGATAGACACCCAGTTCCCGTTGACACAACACCGTCTCCACCACAGAGCACCCAAACATGAGCAGTTAGTAAGGCAACTGCAGTGCCCAAATCACGAGGACCACCACTCCAAACCCGAAGTCAACGCTTAAAGCAGAAGAAGAATTGTTCTCAGGTCAGGTTCCGTAGCTATGGTTCATACTACTTTGCTCTTGCATCACTGTATTTACGGATACCAACCAATTTCAAATTTGAAGGATGCAATTGAAACTCCAATGGCGCAACAGGTATGTCTTACACCTGTTTCTTCAACGTGTTTGGCTGTTTGCTGTTGTAACTTGCTCTATGTTGATTTCAGTTTCAATTGAATAAACAGTTATGTTCTCATGCTATGCACATTACAAGTGTTGTTATTGCTGTGTAGTTTCCCACACTTATATTCTGTCTATGCTGCTTTGTCTTAAATAGATATGACTCGAACTGTATCTATCTTGATTTGGCAACATAAATGAGAATGATATAGACCATACAGTGACCATACTACATAGATATATGTTTGTTTCATGCTGTTATCCTGTCCACCTTACTACTGAACTGGTTTACCAAAATGAGTTTCATATACTACATTGTAAACCTGAGATGTGTTTGTTTGTTTCCCTTTTAGAACGTGTATAAAATATTGGAGAAGAGTACCCTGTTATGCAATGGTAAAGGAAGTAATGTAGATAAGGTTCAAGATAGTGAGACATCCCTGTTGGTCTCCAAGAAAGCTGATAAAAACTATATTGAGGACACTAAGACAACCCCAAAGTCCTGTCTTGATGTAGTGTTCGAGTTACTGGCTACCACTGCTGGCACCGGCTCTTCGAACTCGTTGCCTGAATCAGTTCGGCTTCTTGAGTCTGAACTTCAAGTTGAAAGACATCGATCAGATGTTATGCGACAGGAAGCCGAAGGACTGAGGAAGTCCCTGCAGAATTCAGATGCATACTTTCTGGTGCAATAGTAGGCGCTGGAGGACTTAAGCGCCAAACAAGAGAAAGTTAATAAGCTTGCTAAGCATCTTGCCAGCATTATGGGTACCCAAGATATTGTTTCTTGAGCTCTTCTGAAGTGGTTTCAGTTCTGGAGTTATTTTGCTGCAGCGTTTATATGCTGCTGTGTTCCCTATATTTGCACTGGTGGCAAACTTTGATGCCCAGTGGATGTAATATGTGTAATAGCCGTGATAGCCCAGTGTAAGTTGCTTGCTTATTTATTTCCTTGTTGTCTTGTTTATTTGTTTGCTTGTAGTCAGTGCAGTTCTTTTTCTGTAGTTTGCTAGTGGCTGCAATAACCTATTTTTTAAAACTAGGCCACACTAACCATGGGCTAATATTTACTACAGTGACACTGCACCTACGGGCCGTATAAACAGTGGGCCTTCCACGGGCTGTAGAAACAATGGGCCTTCTATGGGCCGTATCATCAATGGGCCTTATATGGGCAATATGATCGATTGGCCAAACATGGGCCAATAACATGCCGCATTATGGCCGTAAACGGGCTAGAGTTGGAATCGTCCGTTCATGGGCCGACCATAACGGGCCATCGTTAATAGGCCGTATTTCATAATGCTATGAAAATGGCCCAACATGTTAACGGACCACAAACGGGCCGACTGTAACCACGGGCTGAATTTGGCCCATAAGCAAAAAATGACAGTAACGGGCCGTAAGTAAACGAATGCTGGAAATGAGCCCAAGAATAAATGGGCTCTGAGAAGGCCGAAAGATAACATGGGCTGGAAACGGCCCAACGGAATAACGGGCCCTTAATGGGTATAAAGTGATACACTATTCATTACGGGCCAGTTTCACCACGGGCCGTTAATGGGTGTAAAGTAATACACTGTTCATTACGGGCCAGTTTCACCACGGGCCGTTAATAGGCCAAGAGTTACATAGGGCCTCATATGGGCCGAAAGACGTCATGGGCCATACATGGGCCAGAAGTGAAAACGGGCTGGAATCATATTGGGTGGCCCAGATGACGCTACTAGGCCTAATTCGGATAGGGCGTAACGGGCCTTGGGTTAGCGGGCTGTAAATGGGCTATATGTGAACCGACCGTTAATAGGCTTTACACCGGCCGGCCCGCCACCTTTTGACCAAGTCAAATGGGCTGGCCTTTTCACAGGAATGGGCGTCTGTTGGGCCGTGCCACATGTCGACGTATCATAGGCGCCTTCTGTCCAATGAGTGGATGACATCTGTCCCAACGATGAGCCGACACGAGTTTCCTCCATCCAATGATTATTTTACATGTGGAAAATCCCCATTGGTTGGGGCTGTTAACGGGTTATCGGATCCAAAACCCGACCTGATAGCTTAACGGCATTCCGTTACGGTGGATGCCACGTGTCAGTCACCCTTGACGAAAGCACTTCTGTGACGCGTGATTTATCATCATGGAAGTGGACACTTCCGTGATGATAATTTTGGTAATGTCATGGAACACTTCTACGACAGCACAAGTATGACTATCTTGATTCTGTCATAAATTTGTCATGGATGTACATGCATGACAAAAAAGGCGACCTACTGTGACAAACACGTATCATCACGGAAGTGTATTTTTTTGTAGTGGGATTAGCTAGCAGTTTCTTTATGATACTCAAAGGAATTTCAAAGTAAATATTTTCAGTAGGTGCAGCAGGTTGAGGAGCAACTCTTTGCTCTTCTGGTCGAGGTGAATATACCCCGGACAAGCCCCTCAAAGGATTATTTTTCGTAGTGACAAGTGTCAGTAAATTTCAGCACACTATATAAATGTTTCCTTACCAAATTCCACTTACCAAAGGCGCTTCACTCCCCGACAACGGCGCCAGAAAAGAGTCTTGATGACCCACAAGTGTAGGGGATCTATCGTAGTCCTTTCGATAAGTAAGATTTTCGAACCCAACGAGTAGTGGAAGGAAATGACAAGCGGTTTTTAGCAAGGTATTCTCTGCAAGCACTGAAATTATCGGTAACAGATAGTTGTGTGATAAGATAATTCGTAAGGAGTAACAAGTAACAAAAGTAAACAAGGTGCAGGAAGGTGGCTCAATCATTTTTGTAGTAAAGGACAGGCCTAGACAAACTCTTATATAAAGCAAAGTGCTCCTAAGGACACATGGGAATTACTGTCAAGCTAATTTTCATCGTGCTCATATGATTCGCGTTCGTTACTTTGATAATATGATATGTGGGTGGACTGGTGCTTGTGTGTTGTCCTTCCTTGGACAAGCCGCCCACTTATTATTAACCCCTCTCGCAAGAATCCGCAACTACGAAAGAAGAATTAAGGTAAACCTAACCATAGCATGAAACATATGGATCCAAATCAGCCCCTTACGAAGCAACGCATAAACTAGGGTTTAAGCTTCTGTCACTCTAGCAACCCATCATCTGCTTATTACCTCCCACTGCCTTCCCCTAGGCCCAAATCCTGGTGAAGTGTCATGTAGTCGACGTTCACATAACACCACTAGAGGAGAGACAACATACATCTCATCAAAATATCGAATGAATACCAAATTCACATGATAACTTATAACAAGACTTCTCCCATGTTCTCAGGAACAAACATAACTACTCACAAAGCATATTCATGTTCATAATCAGAGGAGTATTAATTATCATTAAGGATCTGAAAATATAATCTTCCACCGGATAAACCAACTAGCATCAACTACAAGGAGTAATCAACATTACTAGCAACCCACAGGTACCAATCTGAGGATTTGAGACAAAGATCAGATACAAGAGATGAAATAGGGTTTGAGAGGAGATGGTGCTGGTGAATATGTTGATGGAGATTGACCCCCTCTAGATGAGAGGATCTATGGTGATGATGATGTTGGTGATTTCCCCCTCCCGGATGGATGTTTCCCCGGCAGAATAGCTCCGCCGGAGCCCTAGATTGGTCATGCCCAGGTTCCGCCTCGAGACGGCGGCGCTTCGTCCCGAAAGCTTCTCTCTTATTTTTTCCAGGGCAAAAGACACCATATCGCAGAAGATGGGCGTCGGGGCCCTGCCAAGGGGCCCACAAGACAGGGGGGTTTGCCCAGGGGGTAGGGCGCGCCCTCCACCCTTGTGGCTGGCTTGTTGGCCCCCTTTGGTGTTTTCTTCGCCCAATATTTTTTATTTATTCCAAAACTGATCTCCGTGATGTTTCAAGACTTTTGGAGTTGTGCATAATAGGTCTCTAATATTTGCCCCTGTTCCAGTCAAGAATTCCAGCTGTTGGCATTCTCCCTCTTCATGTAAATCTTATAAAATAAGAGAGAGAAGGCATAAGTATTGTGATATAATGTGTAATAACAACCCATAATGCAATAAATATCAATATTAAGCCTTATAAAACCTTATAAAGCATGATGCAAAAATGGACGTATCAGTGGTCAAAACATCTGGGTGTACATAAATAGAATTTTAATCTTGCGAAACAAGTAACTTAAAGGAAAACGAAATCGGGTAGGCACGCCCTGGTACCTTGTGGGCACCTGGGTGGCCTCCCCATAAATAGAATTTTTATCTTGCGAAACACGTGGGGCCCACCGCCCACCAGGGCGTGCCTGGGAGGGGGGTAGGCACGCCCTGGTGCCTTGTGGGCACCTGGGTGGCCTCCCCATGTGTTTTTTTAATATTCCAAAACTGAAGAAAAATATTTTTATGGAATTTTGGGAGTCAGTTTAGTTACTGGATCACATACCTCTTCCTTTTCAGGCTTTGGGAATGTTCTGGAAGGTCTCTTTAATATATTCCTTCGGTGCCATGTTTTGAATAATATTGGTTTCAACATTAATGGGCATACCTGAAATATAGTGCTTAATTCTTTGTCCATTGACCACCTTTGGATTAGTGTCTTCGGCATTATTGATCTTAATAACTCCAGAGCGATAAAATTCTTCGATGATATATGGTGCTTCCCATTTAGAAAGAAGTTTTCCGGCAAAAAAATCTAAAACAATAATTGTATAATAAAACATATTCTCCTACTTTGAATTCCTATTTTTGGATTCTTTTATCATGCCATCTTTTAACTTTTTCTTTAAATAATTTGGCATTTTCTTAAGCTTGGGTTCTCCATTCTTCTAACGAGCTAATAGCAATAACCTCTTTCCATCAGCAAGTTTGAAATCATAATTGGGTTCTTTTACTGGCCAATATGCTTTATGTTCTAACTTAAAAGGTAAATGGCATGCTTTTCCATAAAGCATTTTATAGCGACACATGCCCATAGGATTTTTATAAGCAGTTCTATAGGCCCATAAAGCATCATCTAATTTCATAGACCAATTCTTTCGAGACCTATTGATAGTCTTTTGCAAAATTAACTTTATTTCTCTATTTCTCAGTTCTACTTGACCACTAGATTGAGGGTGATAAGGAGATGCTATTCTATGGTTGACATCATATTTAGTAAGAAATTTATGGAATGCTCCATGAATAAAGTGTGAACCACCATTAGTCATTAAATATCTAGGGACTCCAAACCTCGGGAAAATAACTTCCTCAAGCATTTTAATAGAAGTGTTGTGATCAGCACTACCAGTTGGAATAGCTTCTACCCACTTAGTGACATTATCAACAACAACTAAAATATGTGCATACCCATTAGAGGAAGGAAAAGGTCCTATATAGTCAAATCCCCAAACATCAAATAATTCAATAACAAGTGAATAATTCATAGGCATTTCTTGACGTCTACCAATATTACCAATTCTTTGATCTTCATCACAACATAAGACCAACTTACGAGCATCCTTGAAAGGATTAGGCCAATAGAAACCAGACTGTAATACCTATGTGCAGTTCTATCTCCCGCATGGTGTCCTCCATAAGCCTTGGAGTGACACTTCCGTAGGATTTGTTCCTATTCATGCTTAGGTATACATCGTCTAATAATACCATCTACTCCTTCTTTATAAAGGTGCGGGTCATCCCAGAAGTAATGTCTTAAATCATAGAAAAAACTGTTTCTTTTGTTGGTATGTGAAATTACGTGGTACAAATTTAGCAACAATGTAATTAGCATAGTTTGCATACCAAGGACTATTACGAGAAGCATTTACGACAACTAGTTGTTCATCATGAAAACTATCATCAATAGGTAGTGGGTCATCAAGGACATTTCCTAACATAGACAAGTAGTCAGCTGCGGGGTTCTCATCCCCTTTCTATCTATAATATGTAAGTCAAATTCTTGTAGCAAGAGAATCCACCTAATGAGTCTAGGTTTAGCATCTTTCTTTTCCATAAGGTATTTAATAGCAACATGATCTGTGTGATCAATTACTTTAGAATCAGCTATGTAAAATCTGAATTTATCACAAGCAAACACAACTGCTAAAAATTATTTCTCAGTAGTAGCATAGTTTCTTTAAGCGTTGTCTAGAGTTTAACTAGCATAATGGATAACATTTTATTTATTATCAACTCTTTGTCCTAGAACAGCACCAAGAGCATAATCACTAGCATCACACATAATTTAAAAAGGCAAGTTCCAATCAGGTGGTTGGACAATAGATGCAGAGGTCAAGGCTTTCTTAAGTGTTTCAAAGGCTTCTACACAATAATTGAAGGAAATATGCCCTAGAGGCAATAATAAAGTTATTATTTATTTCCTCATAGCATGATAAATGTTTATTATTCATGCTAGAATTGTATTAACCGGAAACATAATACATGTGTGAATACATAGACAAACTTAATGTCACTAGTATGCCTCTACTTGACTAGCTCATTAATCAAAGATGGTTATGTTTCCTAACCATAGACATGAGTTGTCATTTGATTAACGAGATCACATCATTAGGAGAATGATGTGATTGACACGACCCATTTCGTTAGCTTAGCACTTGATCGTTTATGTTGCTATTGTTTTCTTCATTACTTATACATGTTCCTACAACTATGAAATTATGCAACCCACGCTTACCAGAGGAACACTTTGTGTGCTACCAAATGTCACAACGTAACTGGGTGATTATAAAGGAGCTCTACAGGTGTCTCCAAAGGTACATGTTGAGTTTGCATATTTCGAGATTAGGTTTTGTCACTCCGATTGTCGGAGAGGTATCTCTGGGCCCTCTTGGTAATGCACATCACTATAAGCCTTGCAAGCAATGTAACTAATGAGTTAGTTACGGAATGATGCATTACGTAACGAGTAAAGAGACTTGCCGGTAACGAGATTGACCTAGGTATTGAGATATCGACTATCGAATCTCGGGCAAGTAACATACCGATGACAAAGGGAACAATGTATGTTGTTATGCGGTTTGACCGATAAAATCTTCATAGAATATGTAGGAGCCAATATAACCATCCAGGTTCCGCTATTGGTTATTGACCAGAAACGTGTCTCGGTCATGTCTACATAGTTCTCGAACCCGTAGGGTCCGCACGCTCAAGGTTTCGATGAGAGTTATATTATGAGTTTATGAGTTTTGATGAACCGAAGGTTGTTCAGAGTCGCGGATGTGATTACAGACATGACGAGGAGTCTCGAAATGGACGAGACATGAAGATTGATATATTGGAAGCCTATATTTGGATGTCGGAAATGTTCCGGGTGAAATTGGGATTTTACCGGAGTACCGGGGGGTTACCAGAACCCCCCGGGGGCTTAATGGGGCTTGTAACATCCCAAATTTTCAATTTGGAATGTTATACATAGATCATCATTGCATATCATATTATTATTGCATTGTTGGCTCGATCCTAGAAATTCTACGCAACTCAAGGACCCACGGAGAGAGTTGGGGATTTCGTTATTTTCATATTTGGGTTTTTCTCAAATTTTGAAAACAGGATCATTGATTTTATTTATTTTATCTTCAATTATTTCTACTACCAAAAATTCAGAGAGGGAATAAAATGACTTTCCCAAAATAAAGAAATAATGAAGATTTAATAAAAAATCAAATAAGATTTATTTTGGAGTTTTTCGCTTTTTATTGAATTTAGGAAAAATGCGCGTTTTTCAAAATTGTATTTAGGCCCCAAATAAATGTTCATCTAGTCCGGCTTGATTTTAGAAGCCGGGTAAAATTTAGTTTGGGATTTTTGGAGTCTGTTTAGTATTTCTTATTATTTTCTACCGAGCGTAATGATTTAAAGAAAAACGCGCACCGACTCCGGGCCGTACCCGAGTGGGACTCCACTCGGGGGCGCTTTATTAATAGCGCCGGACCCTGCCGCTAGCCGCCCCAGCCCGCGCCCCCCGGCCCAAGTCGCCCCGCCGCCGCCGGCCCACTCCGCCAAACCCTAACCCTAGCCGCCCGATCCGCGCCGCCGCCGCCGCCGCCGCCTCGCTGGAGCCGCCGCCGCCGCCGCTGTCGCCGCCGCCACCTCGCTAGAGCCGCCGCCCCGCCGCCCGCATCCCGAGGTTCGCCACCGTCTCGTTTTGCGCGCACCGGCTTTTTTTAAAAAACCGGCGATTTTTATTTCGGTTTTTTAGATTCATTTTTATTTTAGTTTTCGGTTTTTTTCCGATTAGGTTAATTAGCGGATGTTCGTCCGTTAGTTCGTTTTAATGAACGCTTCCGTGAGATTCGTTTAGTTGATGAACATTCGTTCGTTAACCCGTTCGTCATTTTTCTTTTCTCGGATTTTCCGCAGTTATTTTCTAATCGCGATTTGTGATCCGGTTTTCGTTTTAGTATAACTTTTCGCTCGTTTATCGGAATCAGGCGATTCAAGCGCCTGGAGTTTCGTCTCAAAACCCTCTTTCCGAATAATCTACTTAAATATGTTTTTGCTTCCGTAAAATTTGACTTAGATCCAGATTAGTAGAACGAAGCTATTTTCTTTCGCCGTTTGACTTTCGTTGCTTTATTTGATTTGATTCTTTTCGCAACCCGGAGTTCTTAAGTTGAACATTCTGGTTGGATCCTTTATTCGAGTTTTACCTGTGCATTAGATGAGCACTTATTGTATGCTTGTTTGTTTGTCTGCGATAGAATACCCGGAGTGCGCCGCCTGTTACTTCGAGTCTCTAGGTCTCGCGGATCATCAGTAAGGCAAGTAACACTTGATCATACCTTTCTACTACCCAGTTTTTATGCATTAGATCTATCCTCAAACATTGCATGATTAGGATCTAATTAAATTGTGGGATGGGAAGTAGATTGAGGTGGCACCTATTACCTGTTTTATTATCAAACCTTTGGGAGTTACTTCTACGTTGCTTATTATGCCATGCTATGCTAGTAGACGTGGATTGGGTGAGTGTATCCATGACAGATGTGAGATTGTAAATTAATGGTTTATTTAAGGTGGCAACTTGAATACACATCTGGGTGGATTGAGGCACCTGTTTTCTAGCAGGACTTGCCTGTATTTCTTCGGACCGCCACCCAGGCTCAAAGGGATCATGAGATTATTCAAACTAGAAACTTACGTGTGCAGCCACAAGCCATTATGGGCTCTGGCATAGTTGACTAAGTTGTGCGAACTCTTACGGGTAGACTAGCAGATGTCGGGGAATGTAGGTGTACCGGTCTACCCACATGTAAGGTGCTAGTGCTTCCGAAAGACTATGTCTCGGTCATCCGTTTCTCAAACATCATGTAGTGCGAGGAATCAAACGGAGGCGATCGAGTCTTGTGGGAAAAGTGCGCAAACCTCTGCAGACTGTATAAACTAATCATGGTTAGCCGTGTCCCCGGTTATGGACATGTTGAGTATCTAGTACTTGATTATCATGTGAATCTCATCATGTTACTTTAATTAATACTGTTGGGTTTTTAATGAGTACTTTTAATTGGGATTGAGAATGCTGTCAACCATTCTCAATGTTTAACAACCACCATGATAGTTAAATAAATTTATTCCTTTGCAGTAGGGAAAAATTGGCTTTATGCAAAAACTGTAACCATAGAGCTTTACCACCAGCCAAATATGCATGTAGTATAGCCTATCTCCATTGTTATTCTCTATGTGTTACATTGCCAGCATATTCCATGTGCTGACCTGTTTTCGGGCTGCAACGTTTCATGTTGCGGACTTTTCAGACGACGAGTAAGGTGCTTTTAGGTCGTGGTTCTATACTCAGTGATGCCGTTGGAGTTGATGGACTCGCTTATCTTCCAAGCCTTCCGCTGTTATCGTTTTAGATGGCCTTAAGCCATATTTATTTCAATAAGTTCTCTTTTGAGACGTTCGATGTAATAAATGTGTGATTGCTACTCTGTTATAAATCCTCCAAATACTGTGTGGTGTCAGCATTACTGATCCAGGGATGACACTGAGCACAGAGATCAGACTGTTTGAGGTCTGGTCACTACAAGGTGGTATCAGAGCACACGTTGACTGTAGGACACGGCCACTAAGCTTAAGCCCTAGATCACTACTCTTTCTCCTCATTTCTGACTCCTCATCTTTTCTATTCTTTAGGATGGCGGATGCAAGGATCAAGTTCGCACAACTAGGTGAGAATTCACCTTTTGGATGTCACTTGAAGGAAGCCGCTAGATACTTGAATATAGGAGTACCAAGCTTCACTGGAACTTTCAACGCCACTTTACCCGAAGAGGAGCGCTGGAGGATTCAAGTTTACATTCTAGGAAGGACGTTTGCACCAATCACGGAACCAATAAAGTTTACCTTTGATGCACCAACATGGAGCCTAGGAAAGAGCATGGCAGCTCACATCACCATGGGACGAATTAGAGAAGTTTACTACAACGATCTCAAGAATACTATCTACCAGATTTGTGGGCGCCGAGATGAGCATTGGGAGATGATCACCACCAGGAGGGATAGCTCAATCGCAGCTTATATTCAGGAGTTAAACCAACACATCTGACGCCAGGAGAACCAGATGTGCGCAGATATGGAGGAGCTACAGAAGGCTATGACCAGGATTAAGGAGCTAGAAGCAGAACTCAAGGCTACACGTAAAGACTATATGGAAGAAATCGTCGCTCTAGTAAGACAGAACGGTGACCTTAAGGAGAAGATTGGAGTATTCGTGGGAGGTTCAGCACCCCGAGGAGAAGAGGATGAACCTACATGTCCAGATAATTATATCATCATCGACGACACCGACTCGGATCCCGACGACAGCGATGATGACTATGTTGATGAAGCTGGAGCAGATATCATGGAATCTGCATCGGAGCAGTTTTTCTAGTTCACCACCATAACAGTAGTAGAATTTTCCACCATTTAACTAGTTTTAGTCCAAGCACTTTTGTAACGATAACTAGACCGTTGTATGCCCTTGCTTGAATTGATTGGAATGATATTGTGTGTTTTGTCTCATGTGCATATGGGTAGTGTTTTCTCACTAGACCTCATTCTATTCTTAACTCTTCCCTTAAACCCTCAGATGCCTCCGAGACGCGACCCCGAGTTTGTTTTCCCGCCAGAGATCACTCAGTTGATTCAGGAGCAGAATACCTTGATTCAAACATTGGTACAGAACCAAGGAAACAACAATAACAACCCACCACCACCACCACCTGTTGACCACCTGGCACGTTTCTTAAGGTTGAATCCGCCGGTGTTTTCCAGTAGCACCGAGCCGATAGTAGCAGATGATTGGCTCTGTAAGATAGGGAGGGAGTTGACCACTGCAGGATGCACAGATGGAGAGAAGGTGAAGTTTGCCGCGCATCAGCTTAACGGACCCGCAGCAGCATGGTGGGAGAATTTAACAGCCACTTACCCTGTAGATACTGTCACATGGAATCAGTTTCAGCAAGCTTTTCGTACTGCCCATGTTTCAGCAGGAGCTATGGCCATGAAGAAGCGTGAGTTTCGCAACTTATGCCAAGGAGGACGGATAGTTGGCCAGTATGTGGATGATTTTAGTAAGCTAGCACGTTATGCCCCAGAAGACGTTGCTACGGATGCAGCTAAGCAGGAGAAGTTTCTAGAAGGACTGAATGATGAGCTGAGCATGCAGTTGATGGTAGCCACTTTCAATAATTACCAGGAGTTAGTAGATCATGCTCTTATGATTGAAGGGAAGCAGCAGCAGATTGACAATCGTAAGAGGAAGTATGCACAGGGGAAGTATAATTCTGGAGCTCAGCAGAAGCCCCGCTTTACCCCAAAGTCAGGAGGACATTTTCAGCATACTCATGGAGGAGGCAGCTCGCACAATCACAATGGCACAAAGAATGGAAACGGGAATGGAGGAAGCAATGGACAAAGCCGCACCACCCCGTCAACACCATCCAAAGCAGACCTGAGCCATATCACCTGTTATAAGTGCCGCAAGACGGGGCATTATGCAAATGATTGTCCTGAAGCCCAAAATGGAAATGGTAATGGAAGCTCAGGAAAGAAGCCGAACCCTTTCAACAGGGGGCAAGTGAACCACGTTACCGTGGAGGAGGTTGAAGCTCAGCCAGATGCAGTAATAGGTAAGTTTTTGGTTGAGCCATTTACCGCAGTTGTTCTTTTTGATACTGGTGCATCGCATTCATACATATCAAGGGGATTTGTGAATAAGTTTAGCCTACCCACTAAGACTCTTAAGACACCCATGCTAGTAAGTTCACCGGGAGCTGAGTTTATGGTCAGTCAAGGATGCTTCCAGGCGCCGTTGAGTATAGGAAGGGATGTTTTCCCCACGGATTTGATTATATTGGAATCCCAAGGATTGGATGTAATTCTTGGTATGGATTGGCTGTCGATGTATGGAGGAAACATTGATTGCGCTAGTAAGACAATTTTGCTTACAACACCAGAAGGGATAAGGATCAAGTATGTATCACGGCATGAGCCGAGGAGAGCACATGTAAATTCCTTATCAGGAGTTGTGCAAGAAGAAGTACCAGTGGTAAGGGATTTCCCCGATGTATTTCCTGAAGAGTTGCCAGGCATGCCACCGGATAGAGACATTGAGTTCTTAATTGAGCTACTGCCAGGCACTGGGCCTATATCCAAGAGACCGTACAGGATGCCAGCCCAGGATTTGGAGGAAATTAAGAAGAAGATCAAGGAGTTGTTGGATAAAGGTTTTATTCGCCCAAGTTCTTCGCCTTGGGGATCGCCAGTAATTCTAGTGGAGAAGAAGGATGGATCGTTAAGAATGGTTGTTGATTATCGCGGATTGAATGAAGTAACAATCAAGAACAAGTACCCACTACCAATGATCAATGATCTGTTTGATCGGTTGCATGGAGCTAAGGTGTTTTCCAAGATCGATTTGCGATCAGGGTAGCATCAGTTGAAGATTCGGGAGCAAGATATACCAAAGACGGCTTTTACTACCAGGTACGGGCTGTATGAGTATACCGTTATGTCATTTGGTCTGACTAACGCCCCAGCCTATTTTATGAACATGATGAACAAGGTGTTTATGGAGTTTTCGGATAAGTTCGTCGTGGTGTTCATTGATGATATTTTGGTTTACTCGAAGAATGAAGAGGAACACAAGGAGCACTTGCGATTAGTACTCGAGAAGCTCAGGGAACATCAGCTATACGCCAAGTTTAGCAAGTGTGAGTTTTGGTTGAAGGAAGTTGGATTTCTCGGACATGTTATATCCGGAGAAGGTATCGCAGTAGACCCCACTAAAGTAATCACTGTGACAAACTGGGAAGCACCAACCACAGTTGGAGAGATCAGGAGTTTTCTTGGACTCGCAGGATACTACCGGAGATTCATTGAAAATTTCTCGAAGATTGCGAAGCCTATGACAGAGTTGTTGAAGAAAGATACCAAGTTCATTTGGAATGAGGAGTGTGAGGCTAGTTTCCAAGAATTGAAGAAACGATTGGTTACGTCACCAGTGTTGATTCTGCCAGATCAGACTAAGGATTATGAAGTGTATTGCGACGCTTCACGTAGAGGACTTGGAGCAGTGCTTATGCAGGAGGGAAGAGTTGTTTCGTATGCTTCACGACAGCTTAAGCCCCATGAGTTGAATTATGCTACTCACGATTTGGAGTTAGCAGCCGTAGTGCATGCACTGAAAACGTGGAGACATTTTCTCATTGGAAATCATTGTGAGGTGTACATGGATCACAAGAGTTTGAAGTACATCTTCACGCAGAAGGAGTTAAATCTCAGGCAGAGGAGATGGTTGGAACTTATTAAGGATAATGATATGAGATTGCATTATCACCCCGGGAAGGCTAACGTTGTAGCAGACGCATTGAGCCGCAAGAGCCATGTCAATACTCTAATGACGGGAGAAATACCCAAGGAGTTAGCAGAGGACCTTCGAGAGCTATGTTTGGAAATAGTTCCGAGAGGCTATGTAGCAGCATTGGAGATTCAGTCTATGTTGATGGATAAAATTAGAGAAGCTCAAAAGGCAGATACGGAGGTTGCCACTATTAAGGAACAGATGAGCAAGGGAAAGGCTAAGGGATTTCGTGAGGATGAGTACGATACCCTACGATTTGAGGACCGTGTTTATGTGCCCAATAACCCGGAGATCAGGAAGTTGATTCTGCAAGAGGCACATGATTCACCATATTTGATTCACCCCGGGAATACAAAGATGTATTTGGATTTGAAGGAAACATTCTGGTGGACCGGAATAAAGAAGGATATCGCAGAGTATGTAGCAGTTTGTGATGTATGTCAGAGGGTGAAGGCAGAACATCAGAAGCCAGCTGGATTGTTGCAGCCATTGCCTATACCCGAATGGAAGTGGGATAAACTAGGCATGGATTTCATCACGGGATTGCCCAGGACTCGTTCAGGCTATGACTCGATTTGGGTTGTAGTTGATCGTTTGACGAAGGTACGTAGCTCATTTCATCCCAGTAAAGACTACCTACAGCAGTGCCAAATTGGCTAAGATATACATGACGAGGATTGTATGTTTGCATGGTGTTCCGAGGAGTATCGTATCAGATAGAGGAACCCAATTCACCTCGAAGTTCTAGAAGCAGTTGCATGAAACATTGGGAACCAGACTGGAGTTTAGCACAACTTTCCATCCACAGACAGACGGAAAGACCGAGAGAGTCAATCATATTTTGGATGATATGCTTAGAGCTTGTGTTTTGGATTATGGATCAAGTTGGGATGACAACTTGCCATACGCGGAGTTTTCTTACAACAATAGTTACCAATCTAGCTTGAAGATGGCCCCTTTCGAAGCCTTGTATGGAAGGAGGTGCAGAACCCCGTTGTTGTGGGATGAGGTTGGAGACCGCCAGTTATTTGGACCAGATTTGATTAAGGAGTCTGAACAGAAAGTAAAGTTCATTCGCGATAGGCTCAAGGTAGCTCAGTCAAGGCAGAAGAGCTATGCAGATTCGAAACGCAAGGAGACAGAATACGAAGTCGGAGACAGAGTTTATCTTCGAGTATCTCCACTTCGAGGAGTTAAGCGTTTTGGAGTTAAAGGAAAGTTAGCACCACATTTTGTGGGGCCATACAAGGTTTTGGAACGCATGGGAGAAGTAGCATACAAGTTGGAATTACCTGAGGGATTGTCGGGAGTTCACGATGTGTTCCATGTTACACAGTTGAAGAAGTGCCACGCAGAGATGGCTGATATACCATTGAGATATGCAGTGCCATTGGAAACGATTCAGTTGAAAGAAGATCTGACCTATGAAGAGAAACCTGTTAAGATTTTGGATTATGCCAGCAGAGTTACCCGCAGCAAGGTTATCAAGTTTTGCAAAGTTTAGTGGAGCCACCACACTCGGGAGGAAGCCACCTGGGAGCGAGAGGAAGATCTGCTCAAGGACCACCCTCACCTATTTGCTAGCCAACCCAAATCTCGAGGGCGAGATTCATCTTAAGGGGGGTAGGTTTGTAACATCCCAAATTTTCAATTTGGAATGTTATACATAGATCATCATTGCATATCATATTTTTATTGCATTGTTGGCTCGATCCTAGAAATTCTACGCAACTCAAGGACCCACGGAGAGAGTTGGGAATTTCGTTATTTTCATATTTGGGTTTTTCTCAAATTTTGAAAATAGGATCATTGATTTTATTTATTTTATCTTCAATTATTTCTACTACCAAAAATTCAGAGAGGGAATAAAATGACTTTCCCAAAATAAAGAAATAATGAAGATTTAATAAAAAAATCAAATAAGATTTATTTTGGTGTTTTTCGCTTTTTATTGAATTTAGGAAAAATGCGCATTTTTCAAAATTGCATTTAGGCCCCAAATAAATGTTCATCTAGTCCGGCTTGATTTTAGAAGCCGGGGAAAATTTATTTCGGGATTTTTGGAGTCCGTTTAGTATTTCTTTTTATTTTTCTAACGAGCGTAATGATTAAAAAAACGCGCACCGACTCCGGGCCGTACCCGAGCGGGACTCCGCTCGGGGGCGCTTTATAAATAGCGCCGGACCCCGCCGCCAGCCGCCCCAGCCCGCGCCCCCCGGCCCAAGTCGCCCCGCCGCCGCCGGCCCACTCCGCGAAACCCTAACCCTAGCCGCCCGATCCGCGCCGCCGCCGCCGCCCGACGCCGCCTCGCCGGAGCCGCCGCCCCGCCGCCTGCATCCCGAGGTTCGCCGCCGTCTCGTTTTGCGCGCATCGTTTTTTTAAATCCGGCGATTTTTATTTCGGTTTTTTTAGATTCGTTTTTATTTTAGTTTTCGGTTTTTTTCCGGTTAGGTTAATTAGCGGACGTTCGTCCGTTAGTTCGTTTTAACGAACGCTTCCGTCAGATTCGTTTAGTTAACGAACGTTCGTTCGTTAACCCGTTCGTCGTTTTTCTTTTCTCGGATTTTCCGCGGTTATTTTCTGATCGCGATTTCTGATCCGATTTTCGTTTTAGTATAACTTTTCGCTCGTTTATCAGAATCAGGCGATTCAAGCGCCTAGAGTTTCGTCTCGAAACCCTCTTTCCGAATAATCTACTTAAAAAAGTTTTTGCTTCTGTAAAATTTGACTTAGATCCAGATTAGTAGAACGAAGTTGTTTTCTTTCGCCGTTTGACTTTCGTTGCTTTATTTGATTTGATTCTTTTTGCAAACCGGAGTTCTTAAGTTGAACATTCTGGTTGGATCTTTTATTTGAGTTTTACCTGTGCATTAGATGAGTACTTATTGTATGCTTGTTTGTTTGTCTGCGATAGAATACCCGGAGTGCGCCGCCTGTTACTTCGAGTCTCTAGGTCTCGCGGATCATCAGCAAGGCAAGTAACACTTGATCATACCTTTCTACTACCCAGTTTTTATGCATTAGATCTATCCTCAAACATTGCATGATTATGATCTAATTAAATTGTGGGATGGGAAGTAGATTGAGGTAGCACCTATTACCTGTTTTATTATCAAAACTTTGGGAGTTACTTCTACGTTGCTTATTATGCCATGCTATGCTAGTAGACGTGGATTGGGTGAGTGTATCCATGACAGATGTGAGATTGTAAATTAATGTTTTATTTAAGGTGGCAACTTGAATACACATCTGGGTGGATTGAGGCACCTGTTTTCTAGCAGGACTTGCCTGTATTTCTTTGAACCACCACCCAGGCTCAAAGGGATCATGAGATTATTCAAACTAGAAACTTACGTGTGCAGCCACAAGCCATTATGGGCTCTGCATAGTTGACTAAGTTGTGCGAACTCTTACGGGTAGACTAGCAGATGTAGGGGAATGTAGGTGTACCAGTCTACCCACATGTAAGGTGCTAGTGCTTCCGAAAGACTATGTCTCGGTCATCCGTTTCTCAAACATCATGTAGTGCGAGGAATCAAACGGAGGCGATCGAGTCTTGTGGGAAAAGTGAGCAAACCTCTGCAGAGTGTATAAACTAATCATGGTTAGCCGTGTCCCCGGTTATGGACATCTTGAGTATCTAGTACTTGATTATCATGTGAATCTCATCATGTTACTTTAATTAATACTGTTGGGTTTTTAATGAGTACTTTTAATTGGGATTGAGAATGCTGTCAACCATTCTCAGTGTTTAACAACCACCATGATAGTTAAATAAATTTATTCCTTTGCAGTAGGGAAAAAATGGCTTTATGCAAAAACTGTAACCATAGAGCTTTACCACCAGCCAAATATGCATGTAGTATAGCCTATCTCCATTGTTATTCTCTATGTGTTACATTGCCAGCATATTCCATGTGCTGACCCGTTTTCGGGCTGCAACGTTTCATGTTGCAGACTTTTCAGACGACGAGTAAGGTGCTTTTAGGTCGTGGTTCTATACTCAGTGATGCTGTTGGAGTTGATGGACTCGCTTATCTTCCAAGCTTTCTGCTGTTATCGTTTTAGATGGCCTTAAGCCATATTTATTTCAATAAGTTCTCTTTTGAGACATTCGATGTAATAAGTGTGTGATTGCTACTCTGTTATAAATCCTCCAAGTACTGTGTGGTGTCAGCATTACTGATCCAGGGATGACACTGAGCACAGAGATCAGACTGTTTGAGGTCTGGTCGATACAGGGCTACATGGGCCTTAGTGGAAATAGAGGGCGGCAAGGGGAGTGTGGGGCGCCCCCCACAAGGCCGAAACCAAATTGGTTTAGGGCAAGGGGGGCCGGCCCCCTCTTTCCTTCTCCTCCTCTCCCTTTCCTTCCCCCTTCTCCTAGTCCAACAAGGAAGGAGGGAGTCCTATTCCCGGTGGGAGTAGGACTCCCCATGGCGTGCCCCTCCTAGGCCGGCCGCCCCCTCCCCCGTTGCTCCTTTATATACGGGGGCAGGGGGGCACCTCTAGACACAACAATTGATCTCTTAGCCGTGTGCGGTGCCCCCCTCCACCATAGTTCTCCTTGATAATATTGTAGTGGTGCTTAGGCGAAGCCCTGCAACGGTAGAACATCAAGATCATCACCACGCCGTCGTACTGACGGAACTCTTCCCCGACATTCTGCTGGATCAGAGTACGAGGAACGTCATCGAGCTGAATGTGTGCTAGAACTTGGAGGTGCCATAGTTTCGGTGCTTGATCGGTCAGGCCATGAAGACGTACGACTACATCAACCGCGTTGTTCTAACGCTTCCGCTTTTGGTCTACGAGGGTACATGGATAACACTCTCCCCTCTCGTTGCTATGCATCACCATGATCTTGCGTGTGCGTAGGCAATTTTTTGAAATTACTACGTTCCCCAACAGTGGTATCAGAGCCAGGTTTTATGCGTAGATGTTATATGCACGAGTAGAACACAAGTGAGTTGTGGGCGATACAAGTCATACTACTTACCAGCATATCATACTTTGGTTCGGCGGTATTGTTGGATGAAGCGGCCCGGACCGACATTACGCGTACGCTTACGCGAGACTGGTTCTACTGACGTGCTTTGCACACAGGTGGCTGGCGGGTGTCTGTTTCTCCAACTTTAGTTGAACTGAGTGTGGCTACGCCCGGTCCTTGCGAAGGTTAACACAACACTAACTTGACGAACTATTGTTGTGGTTTTGATGCATAGGTAAGAACGGTTCTTGCTCAGCCCGTAGCAGCCACGTAAAATTTGCAACAACAAAGTAGAGGACGTCTAACTTGTTTTTGCAGGGCATGTTGTGATGTGATATGGTCAACACGTGATGCTATATTTTATTGTATGAGATGATCATGTTTTGTAACCGAAGTTATCGGCAACTGGCAGGAGCCTTATGGTTGTCGCTTTATTGTATGAAATGCAATCGCCCGGTAATTGCTTTACTTTATCACTAAGCGGTAGCGATAGTCGTAGAAGGAATAGATGGCATAACGACAAGGATGCTACGATGGAGATCAAGGTGTCGTGCCGGTGACGATGGTGATCATGATGGTGCTTTGGAGATGGAGATCACAAGCACAAGATGATGATGGCCATATCATATCACTTATATTGATTGCATGTGATGTTTATCCTTTATGCATCTTATCTTGCTTTGATTGATGGTAGCATTTTAAGATGATCTCTCACTAATTATCAAGAAGTGTTCTCCCTGAGTATGCACCGTTGCAAAAGTTCTTCATGCTGAGACACCACATGATGATCGGGTGTGATAGGCTCTACGTTCAAATACAACGTGTGCAAAACAGTTGCACAAGCGGAATACTCAGGTTAAACTTGACGAGCCTAGCATATACAGATATGGCCTCGGAACACGGAGACCGAAAGGTCGAACGTGAATCATATAGTAGATATGATCAACATAGTGATGTTCACCATTGAAAATTACTCCATCTCACGTGATGATCGGACATGGTTTAGTTGATTTGGATCACGTGATCACTTAGATGACTAGAGAGATGCCTGTCTAAGTGGGAGTTCTTTAGTAATATGATTAATTGAACTTAAATTTATCATGAACTTAGTACCAGATAGTATTTTGCTTGTCTATGTTTGTTGTAGAGAGATGGCTCGTGCTGTTGTTCCGTTGAATTTTAATGCGTTCCTTGAGAAAGCAAAGTTGAAAGATGATGGTAGCAATTACACGGACTGGGTCCGTAACTTGAGGATTATCCTCATTGCTGCACAAAAGAATTATGTCCTGGAAGCACCGCTGGGTGCCAGGCTTGCTGCAGATGCAACTGACGATGTTAAGAACGTTTGCAAAGCAAAGCTGATGACTACTCGATAGTTCATAGTGCCATGCTTTACGGCTTAGAACTGGGACTTCAACGATGTTTTGAACGTCATGGAGCATATGAGATGTTCCAGGAGTTGAAGTTAATATTTCAAGCAAATGCCCGGATTGAGAGATATGAAGTCTCCAATAAGTTCTATAGCTGTAAGATGGAGGAGAATAGTTCTGTCAGTGAACATATACTCAAAATGTCTGGGTATAATAATCACTTGATTCAACTGGGAGTTAATCTTCCTGATGATAGTGTCATTGACAGAATTCTTCAATCACTGCCACCAAGCTACAAGAGTTTCGTGATGAACTATAATATGCAAGGGATGGACCAGACTATTCCCAAGCTCTTCGCAATGCTAAAGGCTGCGGAGTTAGAAATCAAGAAGGAGCATCAAGTGTTGATGGTCAATAACACCACCAGTTTCAAGAAAAAGGGTAAAGGGAAGAAGAAGGGGAACTTCAAGAAGAACAGCAAGCAAGTTGCTGCTCAAGGAAAGAAACCCAAATCTGGACCTAAGCCTGAGACTGAGTGCTTCTATTGCAAGCAGACTAGACACTGGAAGCGGAACTGCCCCAAGTATTTGGCGGATAAGAAGGATGGCAAGGTGAACAAAGGTACATGTGATATACATGTTATTGATGTGTACCTTACTAATGCTCGTAGTAGCACCTGGGTATTTGATACTGGTTCTGTTGCTAATATTTGCAACTCAAAACAGGGACTACGGATTAAGCAAAGATTGACTAAGGACGAGGTGACGATACACGTGGGAAATGGTTCCAAAGTCGATGTGATCGCGGTCGGCACGCTACCTCTACATCTACCTTCGGGATTAGTTTTAGACCTGAATAATTGTTATTTGGTGCCGACGTTGAGCATGAACATTATATCTGGATCTTGTTTGATGTGAGGCGGTTAGTCATTTAAATCAGAGAATAATGGTTGTTCTATTTATATGAGTAATATCTTTTATGGTCATGCACCCTTGAAGAGTGGTCTATTTTTCTTATATCTCGATAATAGTGATACACATATTGATAATGTTGAAGACAAAAGATGCAGAGTTGATAATGATAGTGCAACTTATTTGTGGCACTGCCGTTTGGGTCATATTGGTGTAAAGCGCATGAAGAAACTCCATACTGATGGACTTCTGGAATCACTTGATTATGAATCACTTGGTACTTGCGAACCGTGCCTCATGGGCAAGATGACAAAAACGCCGTTCTCCGGAACTATGGAGTGAGCAACTGATTTATTGGAAATCATACATACCGATGTGTGTGGTCCAATGAATCTTGAGCCTCGCGGCGGGTATCGTTATTTTCTCACCTTCACAGATGATTTGAGCAGATATGGGTATATCTACTTGATGAAACATAAGTCTAAAATATTTGAAAACTTCAAAGAATTTTAGAGTGAAGTGGAAAATCATCGTAACAAGAAAATAAAGTTTCTATGATCTGATCATGGAGGAGAATATTTGAGTTACGAGTTTGGTTTACATTTGAAATAATGTGGAATAGTTTTGCAACTCACGTCACCCGGAACACCACAAAGAAATGTGTGTCCGAACGTCGTAATCGTACTTTGCTAGATATGGTGCGATCTATGATGTCTCTTAGGGCATGTACAATGGTTGATAAGGTAGTCTTATCTTAAGTCTTGCATGTAATTTAGATAGGACAAAAAAGAGAGTCTACAATGGGTCATCTCTTAGCCTTATCTTCAATAACTAGTCATTCCTAAAAATGTGGTGAGACATATTGTGCTAAGGGATCATCTATTGTCTTTTCTTAAATAAGAGTAAACAGACCTTTTCTTATGAGTTCTCTCTCCTCCACCTCATCATTTATCCTACGTGTCACTCCTAAGATAGCACCATTGTACATGCCCTTACTGATTTACCGCTATCATTTTGGGGTTATGCTTTAGAGACGACCACATTCACGTTAAATAGGGCACCATCAAAATCCATTGAGATGACGCCTTATGAACTATGGTTTGGCAAGAAACCAAAGTTGTCGTTTCTTAAAGTTTGGGGCTGCGATGCTTATGTGAAGAAACTTCAACAAGATAAGCTCGAACCCAAATCGGAGAAATGTGTCTTCATAGGACACCCAAAAGAGACTATTGGGTATACCTTCTATCACATATCTGAAGGCAAGACTTTTGTTGCTAAATTCGGATCCTTTCTAGAGAAGGAGTTTCTCTTGAAAGAAGTGAGTGGGAGGAAAGTAGAACTTGATGAGGTAACTGTACCTGCTCCCTTATTGGAAAGTAGTTCATCACAAGAACCGGTTCCTGTGACAACCACACCAATCAGTGAGGAAGCTAATGATATTGATCATGAAACTTCAGATCAAGTTACTACCGAACCACGTAGGTCAACCAGAGTAAGATCCGCACCAAAGTGGTACGGTAATCCTATTTTGGAAGTCATGTTACTTGACCATGGCGAACCTACAAACTATGAGGAAGCGATGATGAGCCCAGATTCCGCATAATGGCTTGAGGCCATGAAATCTGAGATGGGATCTGTCGATGTCAAAACCGGCGGATCTCGGGTAGGGGGTCCCGAACTATGCGTCTAGGCAGATGGTAACAGGAGACAAGGGACACGATGTTTTTACCCAGGTTCGGGCCCTCTCGATGGAGGTAAAACCCTACTCCTGCTTGATTGATATTGATGATATGGGTAGTACAAGATTGGATCTACCACGAGATCAAGGAGGCTAAACCCTAGAAGCTAGCCTATGGTATGATTGTTGTAATGGTTGTTATCCTACGGACTAAAACCCTCCGGTTTGTATAGACACCGGGGAGGGCTAGGGTTACACAGAGTCGGTTACAATGGTAGGAGATCTATATATCCGTATTGCCAAGCTTGCCTTCCACGCCAAGGAAAGTCCCATCCGGACACGGGGCGAAGTCTTCAATCTTGTATCTTCATAGTCTTGGAGTCCAGCTGACGATGATAGTCGGCTGTCCGGACGCCCCCTAGTCCAGGACTCCCTAAGTAGCCCCCGAACCAGGCTTCAATGACGATAAGTCCAGCGCGTATATAGTCTTCGGTGTTGCAAGGCGGGTTCCCCTTTAAGTTCCATGTACCTGCCGAACAGTGTCCGGCTCCTTTGTAAACGTTGCACTCCTTGGCTTCCACGCCCAATAATGGCCTTCTTCCACGCGTCGCACGAATGCGAAAAGCTAGGGTATCTTTTATGTTTTACCCCCTAGCTGCGTAAATAATCTGCCTATAAGAGAGGCAAGAATCCAGATCCAAATCACACCATCTTCCTTCCGCGAGTACTCATCGGAGCGCCTCTGACAAAAAATCCATTCCACCATGGACCGTCGACACGGATCCTCCTTTCGCGCTCCCAGCCCTCTGCCAGGAGATAGGAGGAGATGTTCTGTCCCTCACAGTGAGCTAGTGACGCTCCAAGCGGAGGGATATCTTCCTCCGGCCTTTATGGTTCCCGTTCGACCCGGGCTGGCCACCTACAGAGGTGGGAAGCAAGCAGAGGCTACCCCAAGTCCCAACAAAGGGGAGCAGGTATGCTTCGTCCCCTATCTGATAAGGGGGCTCGGATTTCCTGTACATCCGTTCCTCCGCGGGCTTCTGGAGTTCTACGGACTCCAGCTCCATCTCCTCACGCCGGCCTCGATTCTTCATATTGCGGGCTTCATAGCTCTTTGCGAGCTATTTCTGGGCATCGAGCCCCATTTTGCGCCGTGGAAGAGGTTATTTTGCCTCGTACCCCGCTCTCACGAGGGGTCCATATATCAAGTGGGCGGTGCCGAAATATGGCGCATCGTCGGGACCGGATATCCATCCGGAACCCCTAAGAAGGCGTCCGAAGACTGGCCTTCCAAATGGTTTTACGTAGAAGACGCTCCGCTACCGGACCCTGTTCGGATCGGCCTCCCGGAGTTCAGCAATGCTCCCCTGAAGAAACGTTTGAGTTGGCGTCCACGGAACCCCCAGCTGGAGGAGGACAAGAGCGTCCATTATTTGATGGGCCGGATAAGGTTACTGGCCCATTCCGGAGTGATCATGATCGGAGTCATGGCCACGTGCATCATGCGGGGGGTGCAACCACTGCAGTACAGGGGCCACCCCTTGTGGGAGTTCAACGGAGAGAATGATGCCACTTGTCATGGCCGCCAAGGGCCGGGATCGGCCGAAGACCTGGTAAAGATTCTATCCGGCCTGTGCAAGGGGGAGAAGGAGGACTTCCTCCAGACGAGCCCATTGAATGGGTTTTCCATGAACATCCCTCGAAGCTGGGTAAGTGGACTATTTATCCGGCCCATTGAATGGTTTTTACGCAGGATCTGCGCCGGACTGTGGAGAGCATACATAGCCCGGCTCCACAGCCCGAGGATCCATAAAGATCCCTTGATCCGTCCTCCGAAGAGGATCCGGATATAAAGGTGGAGCTAATTGATGGGGTGTTTCACCAGCTCAGCATGGATAATGCTCTGGTCGCCATTACGGCGGAGTACCCCGGCCTATCTCCGGCTCCCCAAGTGATTGTGACCGAAGTCCCGACACAATTATTTTCGTCCTGGCGTATTTCTGATCACCGTATACAATGGTGTCTCGCAGGAGGTACCTTCAAGGCAGGAAGCCGAACTCACGGCGGCTGGCCAACAAGGGTCAGTTCGGCCCAGCAGGCGGAAGAGGAGTGCGGCGCGGATCGAAACGTCGCCGCAACGGTATGGCTCACGGTTTTACTTTAGGGCAAAGTTCCTAGGAAGTGTTTGAATTCTCATGACCTTTGCAGGAGAAAGAGCGCCCGCCGGACTGTGGGCGTAGGGGTTGCCCACCCGACCTCTGCCGGCCAGGCTCCAACACCTGGTCTGGAGGGGGAGGCGAGCGCAAGGCGCGAGCCGGATACTCCTCCAACGGAGGATACCGACAGACTGTCCGCCACTAGGTCTGAGGTGGAGAGCGCCATGAACCATAGGCGCCGCCGGACAGTTCTTCGTGACGCGTGCTTCTCCCCCGAGGCGTTGAATGCCTTTAACGCGGGGGACACGCACCTCCATGCTGCTCAAGATGGTTTGACCAGAGTGACAGAGCAATATGTAAAGGACATACGAGTAAGAGGTTTTAATGGTTATATATGCCAGTAGCCCCCGAGACTTAAAATAGTTAAAGTAACTGATTTAAGGATCATATAATTTGCAGGATCTTACAGATAAGAATGCCCAGTTGTCCCAGGAGCTGCAAGAGTGAAAGGCCCAACTTGAGGCCGCACTTGCTGCCGCAGGAGGAGACACAGAGACCCCTCCGGGTAACACCGTATTTTAAAAAGATAAGTGGTGTACGGCGTGTGTGTAAATCTGACATTGATATTGCAGATGTTGCCGGACTGGATCCGGACAAGCAACACCTACTACGCCAGCTGAAGGCCAGCGAGAGGGTGCTGATGAAGGTGCAGCAGGAGAGGAATAAACTCCAGGATGCCCACACCCAGCTTGGAGAGGAGCTGAAAGGTGTTCGGGCCGAGCTGTCTGGCTCCGTGAAGGAGAATCAGCGGCTTCGTCGCGGCATCTATAGTAAGTGCTTGAGCGAACTCCTTTGAAAAGAAGAGTTCGGCGAGGAAGTCAATTGATAGAAATATGTCTGTAGGTGTGCTCACAGGTCGCCTTCGGAGGAGATGCCCGTATCAACGGGTGATCAACTTCCCGAGCTGGTGCAACTGCTCGAACGAGTTCGGCAGGCGATGAGCGGCGTCGTCCAGGCTTTATGGTCGTCCCTCTCCCTACCCTGGGCCTTGGAGAGCTTGTGGAGAAGCTTTAGGGAGCGCGGCAGCGCTTCCGCTTGTGGAAGGTATCTGCCTGCCGTCAAGGTGCCAGGGAGGCCTGGGCCATGGTGAAGACGCGGTACAAGAAGGCGGATCCAAACCACATGGCCGAGGTCGGGCCAGTGGGGCCTGATGGGAAGGAGATCCCTGTGAGCTTAGTGTACGGCCAAGTAGAGTTGGCCGCTAAATATTCCCAACGGGACTAAATTAGACAGCTTGTTAGACGGGATTGAGGACGAATACAGTCAGTCGATTTGATAATGTATTTAAAATGACATGTAAAATGCCGTCTAGCCGGATTGTAGATCGTTTGTCTTTGCCAACCTTTTCGCTTCCACCTCGGGACCCTAGAGTCCAGAGTGTGTCCGAATACCTTCTCGGTTAAGAAACAACCGGGGCATGCATGGAGACCAGGCGTAGGGGTCATTAGTGCTTTATCAAACAAGTGCCCAACTAGTTATGTTATATTACATGGTTAGTGAGAAACATCTTCCAGGGAGAATAGTTCCGTTAAGGGTTCCTTTCCCTGGGAGGCATGCCCTAAAGTGCATGTCCGGATTGCGAAAAGAGCAGGAAAACATCTAGGGGCAGATAAATAAATAAGTAAAAAATCATCTTTCAAGTCACCGACAGAATATTCCCTTAAGAACGCTAGCTTTTGGCTTCACCCAGTCTGAAGTACACATCCGGCTGACCCGGCAGTAACAATCGCAGAGGTGCTCCCTTTACCTCCTAGCCGAACAATCGGGAACGTAGGGGTAAGCACAGGAGCCAGGCAACCCAGCTTGGCCAAAACTTAAGTCATATCGATGCATATAATGGTGAATAAAAGGTACATGTGGAAGTTTGACACATGTGCTGGGCATGAAGCCCTTATAAGTAAGCTTCTGGTAAAGTAGCCCCCAGGTATAATGAGTGCGGATAGCACATCAAGTGTGTGCGAACAATGCTCAAGTAGGCCTTTAAGGGCTTTTATGAAAAGGGTGATAGAAGAGAGAGAACAGAAAGACAGCTGAAATGTAAAAAATTTGGACGGGGGAAGGAGATGAACTCTTAGTCCGGCGCTAGGCGTAGAATCGTCGGAGGCGGGCTGCGTTCCATGGGTTCGGCTCGAGTCGGTTATCCGATGCATTTCGCAGACGGTACGCTCCGCCGGTCAGGACTTGATCGATGATGAAGGGGCCCTCCCATTTGGGTTTGAGCTTATCCTTTTCTTGTCCGGCAGGCGTAGAACTAGTTCGCCAACATTGTAAGTCTTAGCCCGTACTTCTCTGCTTTGGTATCTTCGAGCCTGCTGTTGATAGAATGCGGAACGAGCCTTGGCGACGTCGCGTTCTTCCTCCAATGCGTCCAAGTTGTCCTGCCGATCCAGCTCGGCTTCTCTTTCCTCGTACATGCGCACTCGAGGTGAGTCATGAATGATGTCGCAGGGCAGAACTGCCTCTGCGCCGTATACCATAAAGAATGGTGTGAATCCGGTAGTACGGTTGGGCGTGGTCCGCAGCCCCCAGAGTACGGAGTCGAGCTCCTCTACCCAGTGCGTGTCAGATTTTGTAAGGGACTGCACTAGTCTGGGCTTGATGCCGCTCATTATTAGACCATTTGCTCGTTCCACCTGACCGTTGGTTTGAGGATGATAGACTGAAGCATAGTCGAGCTTAATGCCCATGTTTTTGCACCATAATTTAACCTCATCGGCCGTGAAGTTCGTGCCGTTATCGGTAATGATGCTATGGGGGACACCATAACGGTGTACTACCCCGGATATAAAGTCTATCACTGGTCCGGACTCTGCCGTTTTAACTGGCTTGGCCTCTATCCATTTGGTGAATTTATCCACCATGACCAATAGGTACCTTTGCTTGTGGGTTCCCCCTTTGAGGGGTCCAACCATGTCAAGCCCCCAGACCGCGAACGGCCAGGTAATGGGTATAGTTTTGAGGGCGGTGGGTGGCATATGGCTCTGATTAGCAAAGAGCTGACAACCGACGCATCTTTGGACTAAGTCCTGAGCATCTGCCCGGGCCGTCGGCCAATAAAATCCTGTACGGAAGGCCTTGCCTATGAGGGCCCGAGCTGCAGTGTGGTGTCCGCCTAGTCCGGCATGAATTTCGGCCAGAAGGTTTCGCCCTTCCTCTTCGGAGATACACCTTTGAAGGACTCCGGTTGTGCTTTTCTTATACAGTTCTCCCTCGTGTACCTTGTAGGCTTTAGATCGCCGAACTATGCAGCGGGCCTCATTTGGGTCCTCGGGAAGTTCCTGCCTAATTAAGTAGGCTAGGAATGGCTCTGTCCACGGGGTAATAACTGCCATTATTTCGTGGGTTGAAGGTGTTATTTTGTCGGCTGAGCCGCCGAATATGTCAGACTGTTCTGTGTTGGGTAATGCGGCTGCCTCCGGGTTGTTATTTCCGGACTCCTCTTCCCATAGTACGGATGGCTTAAAGAGCCATTCCAGAAAGATGTTTGGGGGGACAGCGTCGCGTTTTGCGCCGATGCGTGCCAGTACGTCGGCTGCTTGGTTATTATCTCGGGCTACATGGTGGAATTCGAGCCCTTCGAACCGAGCTGACATCTTTAGGACATCGTTACGATAGGCTGCCATTTTTGGATCCTTGGCGTCAAAGTCTCCATTTACTTGGGATATTGCGAGGTTTGAATCCCCGCGCACCTCTAGGCGTTGAACGCCCATGGAGATTGCCATCCGGAGGCCATGTAGGAGGGCCTCATATTCGGCCGCATTGTTGGAGTCCGTGTACATTATCTGAAGTACATATTGGACTGTATCCCCGGTTGGGGACATCAATACGACGCTAGCCCCCAAGCCGGCCAACATTTTGGAGACATCAAAATGCATAATCCAGTTGGAGTATGCGCCGTACTCTTTAGGGAGTTCGGCTTCAGTCCATTCGGCGACGAAGTCAGCTAAGACTTGCGACTTTATAGCTCGCTGAGGTTTATAAGTTATATCGAATGGTAAGAGCTCAATGGCCCATTTTGCAATCCTGCCCGTCGCGTCGCGGTTGTTTATAATGTCGTTGAGGGGCACTTCGGAGGCCACTGTTATCGAACACTCTTGAAAGTAGTGTCGGAGCTTCCGGGATGCCATGAACACCGCATACGCTATCTTTTGATAGTGCGGGTACCGGGACTTGCAGGGAGTTAAGACAGTGGATACGTAGTACACTGGTTTTTGAAGAGGGAAGTTGTGCCCTTCTGTTTCTCGTTCGACGACGAGTACTGCGCTTACAACTTGATGTGTTGCCGCGATGTATAATAACATTGGTTCGCCCAGGTTAGGTGCGGCCAGGACCGGGTTTGTTGCCAATATGGCTTTGATTTCTTCGAGTCCGGCAGTGGCAGCATCCGTCCACTCGAAGTGTTCGGTGCGCCTGAGGAGGCGATAGAGGGGCAATGCCTTTTCTCCCAAGTGGGAGATAAAGCGGCTTAGAGCCGCCACGCATCCAGTCAATTTTTGTATTTGTTTGAGGTCCTTGGGAATATCCAGCTGTGACAGAGCTCGGATCTTGGCTGGGTTCACTTCAATTCCTCTATCGGATACAATGAAGCCCAGGAGCTTTCCGACTGGTACGCCGAAAACGCATTTTTCCGGATTCAGCTTGATGTCATATGCTCGGAGGTTGTAGAATGTGAGCTTCAAATCGTCTACTAGAGTTTCGACGTGTTTGGTTTTGACGACTACGTCGTCTACGTATGCCTCTACTGTTTTGCCGATCTGGGTGGCCAGACATGTCTGAATCATGCGTTGATATGTTGCGCCGGCGTTTTTAAGTCCGAAGGGCATCGTGTTGAAGCAGAATGATCCATATGGAGTAATGAATGCCGTTGCGGCTTGGTCCGCTTCCGCCATCTTGATTTGATGGTAGCCGGAATATGCGTCAAGGAAGCACAATGAATCGTGCCCTGCAGTAGCATCGATTATTTGGTCGATGCGGGGGAGGGGGAAGGGATCCTTTGAGCAGGCCTTGTTGAGGTCTTTGAAATCGACACATAGGCGCCAGGATTTGTCCTTCTTTGGTACCATTACCAGGTTTGCTAGCCAGTCCGGATGTTTGATGTCTCTGATGAATCCGGCTTCCAGTAATTCGGCCAGCTCTTCTCCCATTGCCTGTCTTTTGGGTTCGGAAAATCGCCGAAGAGCCTGTTTGACTGGCTTGAATCCTTTTAGGATGTTTAGGCTGTGTTCTGCCAATCTGCGTGGGATTCCTGGCATATCTGAAGGGTGCCAGGCAAAGATGTCCCAATTTTCCCGAAGGAATTCTCGCAGTGCGGCATCTACATCAGGGTTCAACTGTGCCCCGATGGAGGCCGTCTTTGTTGGGTCCGTTGGGTGGACTTGGAATTTGACTATTTCGTCCGCTGGTATGAAAGAGGTGGACTTGGATCTCTTATCGAGTATCACGTCGTCCCTATTTACCGTAGAGCGCAGCGCGGTGAGTTCTTCTGCCGCTAGGGCTTCGGATAGTGCCTCCAGGGCTAATGCGGCTGTCTTGTTTTCGGCGCGGAGTGCTATGTCCGGATCACTAGCGAGAGTGATTGTTCCGCCGGGCCCGGGCATCTTAAGCTTCATGTACCCGTAATGGGGTATGGCTTGAAAAATTGTGAATGCCTCCCGTCCTAATATAGCGTGATATCCGCTGCTGAACGGGGCCACTTGGAACGTGACTTCTTCGGACCTGTAATTGTCCGGCGAGCCGAACACTACATCAAGTGTGATTTTCCCTGTGCAGCGCGCTTCCCGGCTAGGGATTATTCCTCTGAAGGTTGTGCTGCTTCGCTCAATGCGGCTCCAGTCTATTTCCATTTTTTGAAGAGTTTCCTCGTAAATGAGGTTTAGTCCGCTGCCGCCGTCCATGAGTACCTTGGTAAGACAAAAGCCGTCCACTATCGGACTGAGGACCAATGCAGCTGGTGCTCGGGCTGTTCGGAATTTAGGTTCGTCGCTGGTGTTGAAGGTGATGGCCGTATCGCTCCATGGATTAGGTGTTGCTACTTGGTAGACTTCGGCGAGGCTGCGGATTGTTCGTTTCCGCATATTATTTGATGCGTAAGTCTCAAAGACTATTGATACCGTACTGGTATTGTTGGAGTGGTTTTCCGGGGCTAGAAGCTCCTCGCCACTTTTGGCCACCTGCCGCAGTATCCAACATGCTCGAAGGCTATGTGTTGGGGTGGCGCGTTCTGTACTGTGAATTTTACAGGGTCTGCTAAGCCATCCCTCCAGCACGGTTTCGTGCCCTTTATGGGGTTTTTGCTTTTTGGTTTTTGTACCTGGTGCCTGAGTGTAATGCACCCTTTTCTTGCGGACTAGGGTTGTATCCGGGGCCGGATTGTCCCAAAACTTAGTTTTGGTTTTCCGGAAACTCTCCATCGCTCAGTACTTTCATATTATGGACGCCAGGTCGGCGAAGCGTGTAATTTCACGACGGCTGACGGCGTCCAAGATTCCCTCGTCCGTGCGACTATTGCAGAAAATTGAAATTGCCTTTTCCTCTCGACAGTCCTTTATCCTGTCCATGACCAGGAGGAATCTGGCCCAGTAGTGATGTACTGTTTCAGCGGGCTCTTGCCGGATTAGAGATAGATCGCATATGTCTGGGCGGGTGGGTGGAATTAAGTCCGGAACCCTACCCATCTCGAGGCTCAAGGGCCGAGAAGTTTCCAAATTTGGAAGCTTGGATTGCTGGATGCTGTCCAACGAGTCCGGTCTGATGCCTGACTTTAGGTTCAGTGCTTGATCGAAGTCCGTCCCTCCGCGGGAATCCGGCATGGAGGGTTCGGGAGCCCGGACATGACTAGTTTTCAATACAGGAGAAGAGTCGCCGTGTTGTTCCTCTACCATTGTAACGTGGTGGGTGACCTGGGGAGGGTTAATCTCTCTCAGATCGATTTTAAGCCCAATCTGATTGTAGTCTATGGCGACTCCCAGGGCGGCGATGCGATCCAAGAGTTTGTTTACGGACGAGAGCTCTATTGGATCCTGCCGCTCGGCGAATTCCGAGTTGACGTGAAGATTGCTTTTGACGACCTGAGAGGTCGTTCTCGAAGCGGTGGCCGAATAGGCGGTCATGAGAAAACCACCTAGCCGGATAGTTTGGCCGGCGGCCAAGGCTCCTTTGGCGAAGATACCGTCCTTGAAGACGGGAAGAGGCATCCTTCCTATCGGTGACGGCACAAAGGAACTCTCAATGAAAGCACCAATGTCGGTGTCGTAACCGGCGGATCTTGGGTAGGGGGTCCCGAACTGTGCGTCTAGGCGGATGGTAACAGGACACATGGGATACGATGTTTTTACCCAGGTTCGGGCCCTCTCGATGGAGGTAAAACTCTACTCCTGCTTGATTGATATTGATGATATGGGTAGTACAAGAGTGGATCTACCACGAGATCAAGGAGGCTAAACCCTAGAAGCTAGCCTATGGTATGATTGTTGTAATGGTTGTTGTCCTACGGACTAAAACCCTCCGGTTTATATAGACATCGGGGAGGGCTAGGGTTACACAGAGTCGGTTACAATGGTAGGAGATCTATATATTGCCAAGCTTGCCTTCCACGCCAAGGAAAGTCCCATCCGGACACGAGGCGAAGTCTTCAATCTTGTATCTTCATAGTCTTGGAGTCCGGCTGACGATGATAGTCCGGCTGTCCGGACGCCCCCTAGTCCAGGACTCCCTCAGGATCCATGTATGAGAACAAAGTATGGACTTTGGTTGACTTGCCCAATGATCGGCAAGCCATCAAGAATAAATGGATATTCAAGAAGAAGAATGACGCTGATGGTAATGTAACTGTCTACAAAGCTCGACTTGTTGCGAAAAGTTTTCGACAAGTTCAAGGGGGTGACTACGATGAGACTTTCTCACCCGTAGCAATGCTTAAATCTGTCTGAATCATGTTACCAATTGCCGCATTTTATGATTATGAAATATGGCAAATGGATGCCAAAACTGCATTCCTGAATGGATTTCTGGAAGAAGAGTTGTATATGATGTAACCGGAAGGTTTTGTCAATCCAAAAGGTGCTAACAAAGTGTGCAAGCTCCAGCGATCCATTTATGGACTGGTGCAAGCCTCTCAGAGTTGGAATAAACGCTTTGATAGTGTGATCAAAGCATATGGTTTTATAGAGACTTTTGGAGAAGCATGTATTTACAAGAAAGTGAGCGGGAGCTCTGTAGCATTTCTGATATTATATGTGGACGACATATTGTTGATTGGAAATGATATAGAATTTCTGGATAGCATAAAGGGATGCTTGAATAAAAGTTTTTCGATGAAAGACCTCGGCGAAGCTGCTTACATATTGGGCATCAAGATCTATAGAGATAGATCAAGACGCTTAATTGGACTTTCACAAAGCACATACCTTGATAAAGTTTTGAAAAAGTTCAAAATGGAGCAGGAAAAGAAAGGGTTCTTGCCTGTATTACAAGGTGTGAAGTTGAGTTAGACTCAATGCCCGACCACAGCAGAAGATAGAGAGAAAATGAAAGATCTTCCCTATGCTTTAGCCATAGGCTCTATCATGTATGCAATGCTGTGTACCAGACCTGATGTATGCTTAGCAATAAGTTTAGCAGGGAGGTACCAAAGTAATCCAGGAGTGGATCACTGGACAGCGGTCAAGAATATCCTGAAAAACCTGAAAAGGACTAAGGATATGTTTCTCGTTTATGGAGGTGACAAAGAGCTAGTCGTAAATGGTTATGTGGATGCAAGCTTTGACACTTATCCGGACGATTCTAAATCGCAAACCGGATACGTGTTTATATTGAACGGTGGAGCTGTCAGTTGGTGCAGTTCTAAACAAAGCATCGTGGCGGGATCTACATGAGAAGCGGGTACATAGCTGCTTCAGAAGGAGCAAATGAAGGAGTCTGGATGAAGGAGTTCATTTCCGATCTAGGTGTCATACCTAGATCTTCTATGACAATACTGGTGCAATTCCCTTGGCAAAGGAATCCAGATTTCACAAGAGGACCAAGCATATCAAGAGACGCTTCAATTCCATCCTGGACCAAGTCCAGGTGGGAGACGTAGAGATTTGCAAGATACATACGGATCTGAATGTTGCAGACCCGTTGACTAAGCCTCTTCCACGAGCAAAACATGATCAGCACCTAGACTCCATAGGTGTTAGAATCATTACTGTGTAATCAAGATTATTGACTCTAGTGCAAGTGGGAGACTGAAGGAAATATGCCCTAGAGGAAATAATAAAGTTATTATTTATTTCCTCATATCATGATAAATGTTTATTATTCATGCCAGAATTGTATTAACCAGAAACATAATACATGTGTGAATACATAGACAAACTTAATGTCACTAGTATGCCTCTACTTGACTAGCTCATTAATCAAAGATGGTTATGTTTCCTAACCATAGACATGAGTTGTCATTTGATTAATGAGATCACAGCATTAGGAGAATGATGTGATTGACATGACCCATTCCGTTAGCTTAGCACTTGATCATTTAGTATGTTGCTATTGCTTTTTTCAAGACTTATACATGTTCCTACAACTATGAGATTTTGCAACTCCCGTTTACCAGAGGAACACTTTGTGTGCTACCAAACGTCACAACGAAACTGGGTGATTATAAGGAGCTCTACAGGTGTCTCCAAAGGTACATGTTGAGTTATCATATTTCGAGATTAGGTTTTGTCACTCCGATTGTCAGAGAGGTATCTCTGGGCCCTCTCGGTAATGCACATCACCATAAGCCTTGCAAGCAATGTAACTAATGAGTTAGTTACGGAATGATGCATTACGTAACGAGTAAAGAGACTTGCCGGTAACGAGATTGAACTAGGTATTGAGATACCGACGATCGAATCTCGGGCAAGTAACATACTGATGACAAGGGGAACAATGTATGTTGTTGTGCGGTTTAACCGATAAAGATCTTCATAGAATATGTAGGAGCCGATATGAGCATCCAGGTTCCGCTATTCGTTATTGACCGGAAACGTGTCTCGGTCATGTCTACATTGTTTTCGAACCTGTAGGATCCGTACGCTTAAGGTTTCGATGATAGTTATATTATGAGTTTATGAGTTTTGATGTACAGAAGGTTGTTCGGAGTTGTGGATGAGATTACGGACATGACGAGGAGTCTCAAAATGTTCGAGACATGAAGATTGATATATTGGAAGCCTATATTTGGATGTCGGAAATGTTCCGGGTGAAATCGGGATTTTACCGGAGTACGGGGGGTTACCGGAACCCCCCAGGGGCTTAATGGGCCTACATGGGCCTTAGTGGAAATAGAGGGCAGCAAGGGGAGTGTGGGGCGCCCTCCCAAGGCCCAAACCGAATTGGTTTAGGGCAAGGGGGGCCGGTCCCCTCTTTCCTTCTCCTCCTCTCCCTTTCCTTCCCCCTTCTCCTAGTCCAACAAGGAAGGAGGGAGTCCTACTCCCGGTGGGAGTAGGACTCCCCATGGCGCGCCCCTCCTAGGCCGGCCGCCCCTCCCCCATTGCTCCTTTATATAAGGGGGCAGGGGCACCTCTACACACAACAATTGATCTCTTGATCTCTTAGCCATGTGCGGTGCCCCCCTCCACCATAGTTCTCCTCGATAATATTGTAGTGGTGCTTAGGCGAAGCCCTGCAACGGTAGAACATCAATATCATCACCACGCTGACATGCTGACGGAACTCTTCCCCGATATTCTGTTGGATCGGAGTACGGGAAACGTCATCGAGCTAAACGTGTGCTAGAACTCGGAGGTGCCGTAGTTTCGGTGCTTGAATGGTCGGTCCATGAAGACGTACGACTACATCAACCGCATTGTTCTAACGCTTCCGCTTTCGGTCTACAAGGGTACATGGACAACACTCTCCCCTCTCATTGCTATGCATCACCATGATCTTGCGTGTGCGTAGGATTTTTTTTTGAAATTACTACGTTCCCCAATAATCATCATCAAAAACAAAAGGGACATCTCTTTGCAAAAGATTAGTAAGAGGCCTTTAAATTCTAGAGGAGTCTTTAGTACACCTCCTATGAAAACCAACATGATAGAGGAAACTTCTTATACCTTTAATATCTTTAGGACATATCATTTTCTCAATTGCATCAACTTTAGCTTTATCCACCTGAAAGTGCTAGTTATCGACTAGGGGGAGGGTGGGTGAATTGGCGATTTTTATGGAAGTCTTCAAAACATGGGGGCTTTGAAGACAAACATTAGCAATGAACCTATTGATAGGCAGCGGAAGGTAGACTACACTAGGCAAGCCATAGTCAAGTAAGCAATGAAGTGAAAGCACGAAGACTATCAACAACTAGGTAGTAAGGGTCAGGATGGAAGATAGTATGAAGCCAAACAACAACAGTGTTCACACAGTGAAGACAATCAGATCATGCAGGGAGGCAATGACTTCACGAAGACAAACTGTAAGTAAAGAGAGGTAAAGGATAGAACCAGTTGCTTGGAGAGCACAAGGATTTGTTGGACTAGTTCCAGTTGCTGTGACAACTGTACGTCTGGTTAGGGAGGCTAAGATTCAACTCAGAAGACCGCGTCTTCACCTTATTCCCCTTGAGCTAAGGACACTTAGTCCTCCCCCAATCACTCATGCAAGTCTTCAAGGTAGACTTCCAAACCTTCATAGACTTCATTCACCGTCAATCCACAATGACTCTTGGATGCTTAGAACGCGACGCCTAACCGGCTGGAGGATTCACAATCCTCAAGTGTAACAAGTCTTCAGATCACGCAGACAGAAAGACTTCAGTGATGCCTAACACTCTTTGGCTCTGGGTGTTTTGGGCTTTGTCCTTGCAAGGATTTCTCTCTCAAAGGCTTTTGAGGTGGGTTGCTGTCAAACGACAAAATCCATGCACTAACTCTGAGCAGCCGGCAATTTATGGTGTAGGGGGTGGGCTATTTATAGCCAGGAGGCAACCCAACCTGATTTTTCCAAAATGACCCTGGGTCACTAAGGAACTGACACGTGTCCAACGGTCAGATTTCAAACACACGCGGCAGCTTGACTTGGGCTACAAGAAAAGCTGACTCATCCAGCTCTGGATAAGATTTTCTCCCATTGTCTTTGCTCGAAGACATAGGATTTGGATGAGCATCACATCAATCACTCTGACTTTGTTCACTTGGACCCACTTAACAGTATAGTGATTCCTGTGACTTAACAAAGAAGAAATGGAAACTACGAAACAACTATGTCTTCGCACTCCATAGTCTTCATGCGATGTCTTCTCATGTCATAGTCTTCAATGTGAATATCTTCACAGACCACCATCGTCTTCAATGTCTTCACACATTTTTAGGGGTCATCTCTGGTAGGTAAACCGAATCAATATGGGACTACTACATGTATTATCCTGCGATTCTCACAAACACATTAGTCCCTCAACCAAGTTTGTCGTCAATACTCCAAAACAAACTAGGGGTGGCACTAGATGCACTTACAATCTCCCCCTTTTTGGTGATTGACGACAAACTGGTTGAAGTTTTCAACAGGGATAAGAGTATGTGAAAGTTCAGTGTTGTGAGTATTGTCGTCATACATATGACGAGGCTCCCCCTAAAGATGTGCATATAAATGATTTGCTTTTGAATGCAAAGGCACATGGCAGGTTTTGCTTTGTGGAGGCCATCTTCCAAGTGTGAAGACAATGCATCATGCATATACAAAGACAATAAAGATAATGATATGCATAATGGAAAATGGGCGTTTGTAGAATGACTTCATGCAGAATTTATCATCGCATCACAAAGTGGCAATGAAAATAGCAGAGGACCATCAAGTTTAATTGTTAGAACTCAAATGCCAAAAGATTCAGAACAAGAGTTGTAAGAACTTAGCAAAAATTAAGCAACCACCCATATGGACCCGCTTGAGGACTATCAACTCATATGTTTCTCCCCCTTTTGTCAGTAATGACCTAAAAGGTTTGAAGACATAGAGTATCTACTCGTTCCCAGGTGGAGACAAAGTTGGAGCAGCAGATTCGATGTTGGAGTTAGGTGGTGCAGAAGGGCCTGATGCAGCGTCATTATGCTGAGCAATGAGAGCAGGCAAAGGGGTGTCATCTTCTTCATCGACGACTCTGGCAACAACAGTTGCAGCCGAGGATGAGTACTCAGAATCTTCAAGGGAGGGTGTGCAACGCCAACTTGCATTTTGTGGAGGCATGGCATCAAACTTGAAGTGTTCAGTGAAGCCATATGCGCGAAGATCATCTTCAGCGCAGAGCAAAGTGAGACTCTTCTAGGAATGGCGGCAAGCTTCATGAGAAACAAACGCGTTCTTGGTGGCTAAGTTGCGAATGCGATCGACTTCCACCATGATACTCTTCATCTGACGCTTTAGCCAATCATGATGCTTGTCATGCTTTTGATGTAAGGCCATTAGAAGCTCACAGTCATTGAGAACACGTGGATGCTTCTAAGGCCTTTGGGTAATGGTGCTTGCAATGGCTTTAGTGTTTGCACGATGCGGTAGGTGCAGGTTTCTAGCCAAGGGATAGGAATGAGTTGCAGCATTTGGCACATGAACACCTTCAATGGGCTGTGTGAAGCTCTGGAACTCGGCATTATGAAGATGGACGGGTTGCTTTGCAGGCTCGGGGTAGATGGCTTCAACAGACATTTCAACCTCAGGCAAGAATACAATGTGATTGCGTGTTGAGGGCCGATAGTCAATAGTTTAATGGAGCTTAATCAACCGCATCACCCATGGAGCATAGAACTTCAGACCAAACAAATCAATCCCGAAAGCAGCAAGTTGTCTGATGAAGAAATCCTCAGTGTTGAATCTGACGCCATTTACGATGTAGAACACCAAAGCTTCATGGATCCTTCAAGTTTGGCTTCAGATGAATAGCCTTTGATGGGCCATAGAGTATGCCTCAGAATGTGATATACTGTGTGTGGCAGATACTCGAGGTCCTCAACAAAGAATTCCTTTGGATATTCAGCGTCTTGGGGCAAAGGCTTCATCATGCTAAGCATTTGTCTCATGTTCGGCTCAGGCTTCTGAAATATGCTCTGCAGTTCATTCTAGTAAAGCGAACAACCAGGTTCATACAGCTCGCCTGGAGTGGGCAGGGAAGTGAGCTCGATGATATCCTTAGCTTTGGCTTCGTGATGCACATCACCTGTCATCCACTCGAGGATCCATGTCTTCGGATCCCTGTTGTAGCCTCGAATAAGTAAAGTGGCATTGAACTGCAGTAGGAGCTCTTCATTCCAGTGCTCTTTGTCAGTGACAAATGCTAGATGACCAACATCCCTGAAGCAGTCAAGGGCTTTTTCTAGACATGGCAGCCCAGCCATAGCATCACAATCCAGACACCTATGAGGAAATATTCTATCTTGATTGTATAGAATGCAAGAGTAATAGCATCGCTGTTGATGCTCCAAAATCTGTCACATGAGATTCTTGGCTTCTTGTAGGGGTTCTTGGCACTGTCAAAGAAAGTATTGTCTTCTCTGAAATTGAGCACGCCAAAAGAGCCATGTGTAGTAACTGCACTTGGAAGCCTTGGCAGCCGCGGCTTAGGCTTCTTAACTTGAGGCCTACGCTCCACATGATAGTCATATTGTGGTCCTGGAGTGGTGGGGGGAATCATAATTGGCCAGCGAATTGTGACCTGCTGCCCTTCACGATTGAAGGCCGTTTCCAAGGTGTGAGGCCGTGGTGGAGGAACAGCGCCGTCAGTGAGGACCGGCGTCACGGAAGCTTCAGGATTCACATTGGCTTCAGGCTCCAAATTGTCTTCAGCCAACATAGGGTCATTGGCTTCAGTAGCAGTGTTGGTGGCAGCCTCATTGTTCTCAACCTCCATTTGGTCAATGACCGGAGGGTCAGGCACAATCACATTCTCTTCAAGATGTCTTGAACAACAACAGGGGGTGTGGCTTCTCTTTTTCTTTCTTCTCTTCTTTCTTCTTCTTCGGCTGATGCAGCTGGAATGTCTTCAGCAGCTTTAGCTTCACACGCTTGAACCATCGCAGAAGGATTCTCCTCAGGGAACACTTGACGTACCATTGAGCTGGATTGTTGTGAATCTTCTTCTGGGATGGTGGACATGGAGACAGATGGATTGAGACCTTTGCGAAGCCTGCAAAACACTAGCGACACATTTGGACATGGAGTGGTCTCCATGTAGTTGTCGTCATCAAGTACCGGATTGGTAACTTGTGCTGGTGGAGTATGGGGTGTCTCATCTTGAACAGGGGTTTCTTCTTGTGGGCGCTCAGCCCAGGAATCATCTTGAGCAATTGGCGTCAATGGATGACCAATGCTAATGTATTCACTGCTTGTTGGAGCAGGCGATGATACCAACTGGTGCTCGAGCTGACGAAGGACTTGATCATCAACCACATTGTCTTCATGACCAATGTCTTCAGCTGCGTTGGGGTCAACAACTGGAACTTCTTCAGATTCTGGTGCCTCTGTGGAAACAGGCTCAGGGACAACGAGACGATGCTCGCGATTTGCAGAGGCAGGATATGCAACAGAAATGGGATCAACAACACGGGGCTCAGGGGCAGCAGCACGACTTTTCTTTGAAGACTTAGATCAGTTAGTCTTCAGCTTTTTCTTGGAAGGGGCATCATCAGATGCATCCTTGTGCTTGCGCTTCTTGTCTTCGGCTTCAGCTGCCCTTGTCTTCTTCAGCTCTGAAGCTGCTGAGGTGACCTTATATTTCGAGCCTGCCATGCTGGCAGGGAAGACAATGCGAGGTGCTTCCTGCCTTGGTGCTTCAGTTTGTGTCACAGCAGACTTCTTTTGTTCGACAGTCGTCCTGGGATCGATGCGAGGGCGCCCAAGAGCTTTGCGCTTCTCATCTTCATTGTGTGCTTGAACTCATTTCTGTGTGAAGTATTGCAGGCGCTCTCATGAGCCTTTAGCCTCATTGCGCTTCTTGTGAAACTTTTCCTTGAGGTGATGCATCAGCTTCTTGAAGATTTGAACATCTGCCATGTTGAGCTTGGCCATGTTCTTCCTGAAGTGAGCCTTCTCACAATCAATTTTGTTCTTGAGCTCAACAATCTTCTGAGCCAAGGCCAACTCATTAGCAATGGCTCCATGGAATGTGACGCTGATGTCCACCGGAAGCTGAAGATCATCAATGCTAATGCTCTGGTCGTCGAACCACTCATCAATGAAGTTGTTAAGAATGTCAACATCAAAGAGGGGCAGATCATTGAAGATTTCAGCCTCTTGCTTGCTCTTGATTAGAATCTCAAGGGCATCATCACCGAGATCTTCATCGCTGGACAGATCAATGGTGTCATCATCGTTGCACAGAATAGCAAAAGGAGTGAGAGTTTGCCTAGTGGCCTTCTTGGGAAATGGCTTCTTGGTCCTCTTGGACATGCGAGATAAATCTTCAGACTGCACACTGGATTCAGGGGGTGCAGTATTCAGTGACTTCCTAGTTGAACTTTTGGTGTAGTAGATGGCTTTGAAGCTTTTGCCTTTTTCTTTTTCTCCTTTGGTGGTGAGGGAGCATCATCAGAATCAGCTTCTTCAGCAGATTGTGCCACAACAGCTCTCTAGGCAGCAATATGAGACAGAAGCCTGTCAAAACTAGCGAAGGGGCCAATTCTGTTCTCATTTGCTTCACGAGTCCCATTTGGTCTTGGAGCAGAGGGGCCAGGGTTGAAGTTGAGGCCAAACTCCTTTTGGTTCTCGATAGCAGAATCTTCTGCAAACTGATAGTTGCACTTGAAAATATTGTCTTCACGACACCATAAGAGAGAAGATGGGTCGACATTCTTAGGCTGTGGTCGTGTGGCCATACAGGGATAGACCCTTGTTCAATAGCTTCTGCCTTGTTCTTTGGCACCAAGCCGCGGTACATACAGTCACCCCACGGGCGCTTGATGGCATTCTTTTCAGCATATTCAGGAGTTACAAACCTGTATTTGAACCATTGCTCTGCCCAATATCTTCTAATCCACTGGATCCGGTTCTTGCGCCGGGTGTAACTTTCCTCTGGGTCAAACTTGTATAGATCATACAAATTTTCATGCAGATCAAGTGCAGTGTTGCCACGGCGTTTCCTGCCACCTTTCCATGCAGACTTCTCTCAAGCCATAACGTTCAGACTGATTGGCTTCAAAACAGTGAAGGGCCTCCCTTTGCTGGTCAGACAAGAACTGGCTTCAGGAGATTCGATGTGACGCTGTAAGTATTCTACAAATGAATGCAGACTATGAGAACCAAGGGATTCTCCCACGGACATGTACCTGTGACAGCATTAGAGATGCGAGGGAATGGGAAGAGGTCATATGCATGTTGGAGATATGCCCTAGAGGCAATCATGTATGATGATATTTCCTATGTGTTTATGAATAAAGATAGTACTTGGACATTATCAATGATGTGTATCAGCAAGTGCGTGAATTGTTTGTGGGACTATGCATTGTATGATGACTGTCTTAAAAGGTCCCTAGTCAAAAGGGTTGTGTGGACGCGCAACCGACTAGACTAGCATATGACACGGTCAATGGCAGGGTCTCACTAGCCATGGAGCATTGGATGCTAACCGGATAATATGGACTTGGAAAGGTCTGGTCGGATTCGACGTAGTCGGATCCGAGTCGAGATAAGGTCCGAGTCGGACAGACCCAACTATGAGACGCAGCGATATGTCATCTGCGAGTCTCTAGTACAACATACATTCTATGTCCTAAGACCCGAGCTGACGCATGTACTCGGGATGGTGATAAACTTGCTTTGGGCCGACCAAACGCTGCTCCGTGACTTGGTAGTTACAAAGGTAGGTTTCGGGCTTGTCCAGACCCATGCTACGAGACGTGGTCGAGCAAGATGGGATTTCCCCCTCCGATCAGGAGAGATATACTCTGGGCCCCTCGTGTGATCCGACCAAGAGAAGCATGGCCATGCGACAAGGATTATGAGATAATCCGGATTGTGGTCGGTATCACTGGAACGAGAAAGAGGTCGGGCTAGCACAAGGATGACAGTCTCACCTTGAGCCCGACAACATATATTGTTAGGCAAAGGGAATAGAAGTGTGACACGTTGTACAGGTTCGCCTAACCACCTTCATAGTCTGCTTGGTGGTCGGCACGGCTTGCTAGAGGCTGCTACCAACCGTGCAAGTCGGAGGTGATCCGAACTATGACCAAGCCGACTTGAATCTAAGGGGTCGCACGCTTAAGGGAAGGAACCTACAAGGTCGGATACGAGGACACTGGTCGGATGTGATCTGATCTGTATTCGGATTGTGGCTGAGTAGACTTGTGGGCTTTAGGGTCCGTGCGAGGCCCAAGTGCTGAGCCCGCGATGAACGCCTATATAAAGTGGAGGTGCGGCACACTCATGCGGTTGATCGCTTCGGCGCTGTGACTAGGGTTTGCATGTGTTGCGAATAGCCACCTCCACTCGCTGCTGACTGTGTGATCGGACCTAGCAGTCCGCCGCACGGTGTTCCTCCTACATGCACGGGTACCGTTAGAGGCGGTGCACTTGCGCCGCTTGAGCAAACTTGTACGTGGGATCGAACGACCAGCTGTTCGAGGGAGATCGGACGAGGAGGAGACGATCCACGCGGACGCGCTGCCCCAACTCTTCTTCCGCTTCACGGCACTGCGTGTCTAGTGGTAACGATCTGTGATCCATCTCCCGTGGCATGTTCCTGTTGTTCTACGCGTAGGAAAATTTTAATTTGCAGTCGACGCACCGTGCCGTAGAGCCCAACAGTGCATTCTCAGAAGATTTTTAAGATAAATCAGTTTAGAACACATTGACCTCATAGTGCGAAGACATTCACTTATTTGAAGAGAGTTGGTTCCTGATTTGTACGAATCCATGAATAGGTATAAGTGAGGAATCTAACTAGTTATGAAGCATAAGTGAATATACTTGGCATGATATGAGGTGCAGATGAAGACAGATCCAGATTTGGAAGTGAAGAAACCACTTTTGGTTGAAGTGGATGGATTTGACGGATCAAAAAGGCAGTAAAAAGTGAGTTTTAATTACCGTTGACGAACTGCTAGACGAGGTAGAGAGAGAGGCCGAGCATTTCAATCTCCCGTGCCCTAACTTGGGGGCGGAAGACACCTACGGCGGCGGCGGAGAGGACAAAGTCGGCGGCTGGCATGAGGACGACATTGAAGAAGTCGCGACAGCTAAGCGCTTCGTCCCCGGCGTCGACGCGAGCTAGCGGAGGCGCTAGGGTTTGAGCATGGTGGCGAGGATAAGAACAGATAGGAAGGAGGAGGGTGATGCAGCACAATTACGCAGGTGCCCTTGGCGGTTCACATCTGAGGAACACGTGGCGTGCATGCAACTTGTCAAGAGTTGATCTGTGTTCGAGCACGCACACCTGGATTGTCGGGTGGTCCTTCCGGCTTCTCCGGTATTCAGGCAATAAGAATACAACATTAAAAATAGATTTAAATGTTTATCGCTTTGTCTTCTGCTAACAAGGACTCAGAGAAGACAATCGACAGGTTTCAATAGAATGCATATGATTTGGACAGATAGAATTTGAGGAAGAAGAATAGAAGAGGTTAGGGTCCGATCACATTCACTTAGATCAATAAAGATTAAATTATGAAGATATAGCTATAAGTGAATGCTGTAGAGGACAGAACACACACACACACACACACACACACACACACACACACTCACCCACACACACACACACACACACACACACATAGACCAACTCAACATTGCAAAGATAAACCTTGAAGTCAAATCAATGTTAAAGAAAAACCAAATACAAAGACAATGCAACCATGTTGCCAAAATAAACACTTCAATAAGAATTTGGTGGTGGCGTTACCCACCGCATAGGAAGTATTAGATCCAGACACGGTGCACAATTATCGTGGTGCTCCGAAGTCAAATTTCACGTTAATGTATTCACACTTGGAGTGTATGTCTTCATTGATTGAAGATATACGTTACTTCGTGTGTTGCACATCTAAGTCATCAATATGCATAAGCATTAGGATGTGTGTCCAATTACAGGACATTTGAGGATTCCAAGATATTTAGCTCACACCACAACTTGCAAAATCTTTTCTCATCCAAGGGCATTGTAAAAATATCTTCCAATTTCTCTTCAGTGTTGACGTGAATGATATCAATATCTTCCTTCATGACATGATCTCTGAGAAAGTGATGACTGATCTGTGTGTGCTTTGTCTTTGAGTGCTGAACTGGGTTGTTGGCAATCTTAATGGCGCTTTCATTGTTGCAGTAGAGTAGCACATGCTTCAGATGGATACCATAGTCCTTGAGAGTTTTCTTCATCCATAGAAGGTGAGCGTAGCAAGATCTAGCAGCAATGTATTCAGATTCAGCAGTGGAGAGAGATACACAGTTTTGCTTCTTAGAAGACCAACAGACAAGAGATCTTCCAATAAAGTGAAATGTGCCTTATGTGGACTTGCGATCAACCTCTAAGCCCTTTGGATACCATAATCCTAGTGTTGGGGTGTAAGCCAAATATCGAAGAATTCGCTTCACGGCTAAGTGATGCGATTCCTTTGGTGCCGCTTGGAATCGGGCACACATGCAAATGCTAAGCATTATATCTGGCCTAGATGCAACAAGTATAGTAAAGAACCAATCATGGAGCGGTATACCTTTTGATCGAACTCTTTACCATTGTCGTTGGGGCCCAGATGACTTTTGGTTGGCATTGGCATCATGTATCCTTTGCAGTCTTGCATCCCAAACTTCTTCAAGAAATCTTTGAGGTACTTTTCTTGTGATATGAAGATGTCATTGCTCTACTAACGGATTTGAAGACCGAGGAAAAATTTCAGCTCACCCACCATGGACATCTGATATTGCTCTTGCATCATGTGCCCAAACTCATCATTGTATCTCTTGTTAGTGCAGACGAAGATAATGTCATCCACATAGATTTGGCACACAAACAGTTTACCATCATATGTCTTCGTGAAGAGTGTAGGATCTAGAGAACCAGATTTGTAGCCTTTGCTCTCCAGGAAGTCTTTGAGTGTGTCATACCAAGCGCGAGGAGCTTGTTTGAGGCCATACAGTGCCTTGTTGAGCTTGTATACCATATCAAGATGTTTTGGATCTTCAAAGCCAGGTGGTTGCGCAACATACACTTATTCTTCAATCTTGCCATTGAGAAAGGTACTCTTCAAATCCATTTGATGCAGAGGAATGTTGTGATGGTTGGGACAGGCTAGCAGAATGCGAATGGCTTCAAGCCTAGCCACGGGAGCGAATGTTTCATCGAAGTCAATCCCTTCTACTTGAGTGTAACCTTGAGCAACTAGGTGATCCTTGTTTCTGACAACTTGACCATGCTCATCTTGTTTGTTGTGGTAGATCCATTTGGTGCCTATGATATTGTGCTTGCGAGGATCAAGATGCTTGAACAATTCCCATACATTGTTCGGCTCGAACTATTAGAGCTCTTCTTGCATAGCTTGAATCCATTCATCTTCCATGAAGGCTTCAGCAACTTTCTTGGGTTAACATATAGAGACAAATGCAAAGTGCCCACAGAAATTTGCTAGCTGTGTTGCTCTAGAACGAGTGAGTGGACCAGCTGCATTGATGCTATCAATTATCTTCTCAATCTGTACTTCATATGCAACACGTGGATGAACTGGACGAGGATTTTACCCTTGCAGATCATTGTCTTCTGCTTCAGCATTGACTTTAGGTTGAGCATTGTCTTCGGGTTGATTTGGTGCAATGATAATTTCTTCTTCAGCTCGAGCTTCTGACGGTATGATTTCTCCAATACCCATGAGCTTGATAGATTCACTAGGTGGGACTTCATCTAGCACATTTGGCAGGTGCTCTCTTTGCGAGCTGTTAGTCTCATCGAACTGCACATCCACAGCTTCGACCACTTTATAGTGAAAGAGGTTGAAGACTCTGTAGGAGTGTGAATCCTTTCAGGATCCAAGCATAAAACCTTCATGTGATTTCGGTGCAAATTTTGAAGTGTGATGTGGATCCTTGATCCAGCACCTAGCACCAAATACTCTGAAGTAACTGACATTTGGCTTCTTACCAGTTAGTACCTCATATGAATTCTTCTTTAGAAGCTTGTGTAGATAAACACAGTTGATGACATGGCATGCAGTATCAATGGCTTCAGGCCAGAACTTCCTTGGAGTCTTGTACTCATCAAGCATCATCCGAGCCATCTTAAATGAGGGTTCTGTTCTTGCGCTCCATGATGCCATTCTGCTGAGGTGTGTAAGGAGCTGAGAACTCATGAGTGATGTCCAATGTATCAAGATAAGTGTCGAGGCCGGTGTTCTTGAATTCTATGCCATTGTCGCTTCTGATGTGCTTGATCTTGATGCCATAGTTTGTCATGGCACGATTGGCGAATCGTCTGAAGACATCCGACACTTCATTCTTGTAGAGGATTATACGCAACAATGTATACCTTGAGTAATCAACAACAATGAAGAAACCATAGAGACAAGCAGTGGTAGTAAGAGTAGAGTAGTGGGTAGGGCCGAATAAGTCCATGTGAAGCAGCTCGAAGGGACATGATGTCTTCATGATTGTCTTTGAGGGATGCTTGGCCCTAGTCATCTTTCCAGCTTCGCAAGCACCACATAGATGACCCTTCTTGAACTTCACGCCCTCGATGCCCACAACATGCTTCTTCTTCGCGAGAGTGTACAAGTTCGTCATGCCAGCATGTCCTAGCCTCCGATGCTAGAGCCAGCACTCTGAAGCTTTTGCTAGAAGACATATGGCGAACTGTGCTCCTACTGAGAAATCTACCATGTATAGATGATCTTTTCGATACCCTTCAAAGACTAGAGATTTGTCAGATTCCATAAACACAAGGCAATGATATTTTCCAAATATCACAATCATGTTCAGATCACAAAGCATTGAGACAGACATTAAGTTGAAACCAAGGGATTCAACAAGCATCACTTTATCCATGTGCTGATCCTTTGAAATTGCAACTCTACCTAGACCCAATACCTTGCTTTTACGAGTGTCAGCAAATGTGATGTGACTTCTGTCAGACCGACATAGGGTTGAATCCATTATAAGACTTCGATCACTAGTCATGTGGTTAGTGCATCCACTATCCATAATCCACTCTGATGCCTTTGGTGTCATACCCTACAGTACAGTTTGGGGGATAGGCTTCACCTAGTATTGTGAAGCATAAACATTTGACGAACAAGTGGAATATGAAAGTTTAGATCTTGGTTAGGATAAATAGGATGACTGTCAAGGAATCCTGGGATGAAATATATAGTAAGACCATTTGGAAATTTTATCTTGCGTCCCACAACATGTTTAAGGTCCCCAACATAAGCACCAGATGCCTTTGACTTCCGGCTGGAGACCACACCCTGCAAAGAGAGTTAATTTTTCTTAGCCACCCACATCTTCAGGGGTGGCTTAGAAGCAATGAGTCTTAAGTACAGCATATGAGAACTTTGGCTTTGGAACCCTAGCAAATAGCCTTGCAGGAGGTGAATAATACTCATAAGAATAAGCAGAAAAGTTCTTCGTCTTATGAACATAGCGGTTTGACGAAACACGCTCATATTCGTAAGTATGAGTATGGTTTCCCTGCAAAACATTGGCGTTAGGGTGACTCTAGTGAGTCCTCTGTCTGTATGAAGCCTTTGGACCATATGAAGCCTTTGGTCTGGGATTTGTCTTCTTCCCATGTGGTGTCATGATACCATTCACGGGAAGATTCTCGAGAGAACTCTTGTGTACCCAGATCTTCTTAAGAGGTGGTTGTCGGTGTCAAAACCGGCGGATCTCGGGTAGGGGGTCCCGAACTGTGTGTCTAAGGTTGATGGTAACAGGAGACGGGGGACACTATGTTTACCCAGGTTCGGGCCCTCTCTATGGAGGTAATACCCTACTTGTTGCTTGATTGATCTTGATGAATATGAGTATTACAAGAGTTGATCTACCACGAGATCGTAATGGCTAAAACCCTAGAAGTCTAGCCTATGTGATTATGATTGCCCCTACGGACTAAGCCCTCCGGTTTATATAGACACTGGAGGGGGCTAGGGTTGTACAAAGTTGGTTACAGAGAAACGGAATCTACATATCCAAACGCCAAGCTTGCCTTCCACGCCAAGGAGAGTCCCATCCGAACACGGGATGAAGTCTTTTGTCTTGTATCTTCAAACCCCGACAGTCCGGCCCATGTCTCATAGTCTGGCCGTCCGAGGACCCCTTAATCCAGGACTCCCTCAGTAGCCCCTGAACCAGGCTTCAATGACGAGGTCTCCGGCGTGCAAATTGTCTTCGGCATTGCAAGGCGGGTTCCTCCTCTAAATATTCCAAAGTACCTGACTTAAAGAGCAGTATTCGGCCCTCCATTTAATGTTGAGCTCGTCTGCTTCCACACCTTCCTAATTTTAGCTTCCATGCGTCGAGCGAATACGAGAGGTTGGGGTATTTTTGCACATACCACCCTGACCATGTAAGAAAGTTGTCTATTTAAAGAGATGGGGGTGTTCAGATCCAATCCACACCAAGCAAAGAATCCTCGGAGCTTGCTAGGAGAAACCATTCCAACATGGCTAGCGCTCCCAGCTCTTCCTCCGATCCCCACGGCCCCAGATAAGGCAATTGGGAGAAGTGTTCCGTATCCCACAGTCAGCTAGTGAAGCTGCAGACGCAGGGATTTCTTCCCCCCGCGAATCTGGTCCTCGTTCGAGCCGGATTAGCTTCCTTCAACGCGGGGCTCAAGCGGAGAATTTCCCCAATCCATCCAAGGGGAAAGAGTGTGCTTCGCCCCCTACTTGCTGAGGGGCGTTAGATTTCCAATCCATCCATTCCTCCGAGGGCTTCTGGAGTATTATGGCCTCCAACTGCATAATTTTACTCCCGCCTCCATCCTACACATCGCAGGTTGTGTCGCTCTTTGTGAGCTATTCTTGGGTTGTGAGGCCCATTTTGATTTATGGAGGAAACTATTCTGCCTTGTCCCTCGTAACCAAGAGGGATCAATATTTGAAGTGGGTGGAGCCGAGGTATGGCGTATCGCCGGGACCGAATACCTGTCCAGCATGCTGAAGAAGGCATCCGAAGAGTGGCCTTCAGAATGGTTCTATATCGAGGACGTCGCCTTTCCTGACCCAATTCGAACGGGTCTTCCTGAATTTTCCAGCATTCCGTTGAAGAAACGCCACACCTGGCGCCCTCGGAGCCTTAGGGAGGAAGATAGTGCGGAAGTCCATCAACTGATGAGCAAGATAAAGACGCTCGCCCAGTCTGGATTATCAATGGTCGAGGTAATGACGACCTGCATAGTACGAGGAATTCAGCCACTCCAATACAGAAGGCTCCCCATGTGGCACTATAATGGGGAAGATGATGCCTCTCGCTGCGGTTGGAAGGGTCCGGACACCCCCGCCGCTTTGGCCAAAATACTGGCCGAACTATATAAAGGGGAGAAAGAGGAGTTCCTTCGCATTAAGCGTCGAGATGGGTTTTCCATGTATAATCCTCCCAGCTGGGTGAGTTCCAATACCACTACTCTACTCAATTTACTCCCTGAGTCACTTTCCGCGAACATTAATCTGTCCAATAATAACAGGAATGCGGAAGATCACCGCGGGGCTCCACAGTCCCGCACCACAGCCGGAGGACCACAACCGGGACCTAGACCCCGGATTCAAAGAGGATCCAGATATATTCATGGAGCTCGAGGATGGAGTGTTTTACCAGGCGAGCCATGACGACATGGAAGTGGCCATCACCTCCTACTATCCCGGTCTTCTCCCTGCCTCACATGTAAGTAATCAGGAGACTTTTCCTCCGAAAGAACATCCTCATTCTGCCTAACCCACCACATTATCTTGTGCTCCAAAGGGGAGGCGCTCGACACGCCATGCTGCACCCTAGGCGACTCACAAGAGAGCGGCGCCTATGCTGGGCAGGCCTTCGAAGAGGAAGGCAAATGAAAAAACGGCCCAACCTTCATCAAAGAGGTATTGTTTTTTAAATACGCTCTTCGGCCGTCACATCAAAGTGTGACACTGTCCGTTGTGTCTTATCAGGAAAAACGTTCACTGGACTATGTCCGGGGATCTTGCCGGTCATGCCCCTTCTAGCCAGATTCCAGACCCTGTCTCGAGGACAAAGGCTAACGCAGGAGTGGCACCAGATTGTCCTTCTGCAGAGGATTCGGATGACGTATCCATCACAAACTTTGAAGTGGAAAGCGCCTTGAACCATCGGTGTCGGCGGACCACTCTTCGCGACCCCGGCTTATTAGGAGAGGCTTTCAATGCCTTCAACTCGGCTGATGCATACATCCGAGCTACCCAAGATGGGCTTACCAGAGCCATAGACCAGTATTTGAAAGATACATGGGTATGTACACATTTGTGCATGTCTGATAATTATATACCAGTAGCCCCCGAGACTTGAAACAGTTGATACAACTGATTTAAGGATCATTGTATAACCAGGTGCTCACAAATAAGAACAACCTGTTGTCTCAAGAACTAGAAAAGTGTCGGACCCAGCTAGCTGCTGCTACCGCCGAAATGGAGGAATCCAAGAAGGCAGTACCTGGTAATGTTCCCCTCTATCAAGGAAATATAATCATATATTAGGAATATCAATATAGGTGCATATCTTAAGGCAGAATCGTCAGATCATCTGGGAGAGGCACCGGAAATCACACAACCGGGTGAGCCAGGAGCCAAAAGACAACTAGCTGCGGGTGAACGTATACTGACACGGGTCAGGGAGGAGAAAAACAAACTCCAAGTTTCCAATACCCGGCTGGGCGAAGAACTGAAGGACATGCGGGCCCAGCTGGCTGACTCTGTGAAGGAAAATAAGAGGCTGCGCGGCGGCATATTCTACAAGTGTTCGAACTTGCCTCCGTATAATTCGCAAGGAAAGGTACTGACAAAGTTATGTCTGTAGGTATGCTGACCGACCGTCCTGAAGAGGAAATGTCCGGATCTTCAGGCGATCTACTAAAAGAGCTGTCGCTAATGCACGAGAGAGCTTGGCAGGCGATGCAAAGTATCGCCAAGGCCTTATGGCCATCTGCCTCCCCTCCGGGAAGTATGGAGGAGCTTGTACAACTATTCAAGGGAGCGCGGTGGCACTTCCGATTATGGAAGATATCGGCCTGCCGGGAAGGTGCGTGAGAGGCCTGGGCCATGGTGAAAACACAGTATACCAAGCTTGATCCGAATCATATGGCTCGGGTTGGACCTCTAGGGTCAGATGGAAAAGAAATTCCCGTAAGTTTGGTATATGACCAAGTAAAAGTAGCTGCCACGTATTCCCAACAGATTGTAAGTTAGATAGCCTGTTAGATGGCATAGAGGAAGAAGTTTTTGAGTCCAAGTGACTATGTACTTCAATTGACAAAATTTTCCCTAGCCGGATTGTAAAACGATTGTCATGGCGGACCTTTTCGCTTCGACCTCTGGACCTGAAGGTGCGGAGTGTTTCCGAATCCCCACTCGGTAATATAGACCGAGGCATGCGTGGAAACTAGGCGTAGGGATTATAATTTCTTAAACATACAAGTATTCGGCTAGCTATGTTATATTACATTGTGATTATAATAAACATCTTCCAGAGAGAATAGTTCCGTTAAGGGTTCCTTTCCCTGGGCTAGCATGCGTTAACGTGCATGTCCGAACTGTGATTGAAAAATCGCAGCATACGTAACATCTAGGGGTTCGTAGTGTAATGAGTAAAAAACGTCTTTTGTCCGTTGACTAAATATTCCCTTGAGAATGCTAGCTTTTGGCTTCACCCAGTCTGAGGTACACATCCGGATGACCCGGCAGTAACAATCGCAGAGGTGCTCCCTTTATGCCCTAGACGAACTAACGGGAATGTAGGGCATAAGCACAGGAGCCAGGCAACCCAGCTTGGCCAAAACTTAAGTCATATCGATGCATATAATGGCGAAGAAAAGATACAAATGCGGAAAAGACACATATGTGGTGAGCTTAAAGATCGAGAAATAATAATAATAAGCTTCTGTACAAGAAGCCCCCAGGTATGATGGACATACACATTTGAGGATGTGTACGTCGTAGGTGCATGGTTTAGCCGCAGAAGAGCTTTAAGGCTAAAAAAGGTGAAAACAGAGGGAAAAATAAATTATGAAAATAAAAGGGAGAAGGAGACGAATGAAGAGTTCGGCGCTAGACATAGAATCTTTGGAGTCTAGCCGAGTTCCATGGGTTCGGCCCTAGGCGATTGTCTGATGCATCACGCAGGCGGTACGCTCCTCTAGTGAGAACTTTGTCAATGATGAAGGGACCCTCCCACTTGGGCTTGAGTTTGTCCTTTTTCTTCTCCGGTAAGCATAGAACGAGTTCGCCAACATTATAAGTCTTGGTCCGTATTTCTCCGCTTTGATATCTGCGGGCCTATTGTTGATAAAATGCGGAACGGGTTTTTGCGACGTGGCGCTCCTCCTCCAGGGCGTCTAAGCTATCCTGCTGATCAAGCTCGGCCTCTCTCTCTCTCTTCATACATGCGCACTCGAGGTGAGTCGTGAATAATGTCGCAGGGTAACATAGCCTCTGCGCCGTACACCATGAAGAAAGGTGTATATCCGGTAGTGCGGTTGGGCGTGGTCTGCAGCCCCCAGAGTACGGAGTCGAGCTCCTGTACCCAGTGCTTGTATGATTCTTTCAAAGACTGCACTAGCCTGGGCTTAATGCCACTCATAATAAGACCATTGGCTCATTTGACTTGACCGTTTGTTTGCGGGTGGTAGATGGAGGCGTAATCGAGCTTAATGCCGAGATTAGCACACCAGGTTTTTACCTCATCGGCTGTGAAATTGGAGCCGTTATTGGTGATGATGCTGTGTGGGACACCATAACGGTGCACAACACCAGATATGAAGTCTATCACTGGTCCGGCTTCGGCCGTTTTAACTGGTTTGGCCTCTATCCACTTAGTGAATTTATCCACCATGACCAACAGGTATTTTTTCTTATGGCTTCCTCCTTTATGGGGTCTGACCATATCAAGCCCCCAGACCGCGAAAGTCCAAGTGATGTGGATTGTTTTAGAGCGGTGGGTGGCATATGGCTTTGGTTGGCCAAAAGCTGGCATCCAACGCATTTTTGGACAAGGTCATGTGCATCTGCTCGGGCCGTCATCCAATAGAAACCTGTATGAAAGGCCTTGCTTACAAGGGCCCGAGCCGCGACGTGGTGACCACCGAGACCGGCATGAATCTCAGCCAAGAGCTACCTCCCTTATTCCTCGGAGATACATCTTTGAAGTACTTCGGTAGCACTTTTCTTGTAGAGTCTCCTTCATGAAGCTTGTAGGCTTTAGAGCGCCGGACAATGCAGCGTGCCTCATTCTGTTCTGCAGGGAGTTCTCGCCTATTAAGGAAGGCCAATAAGGGTTCAGTCCATGGGGCAATGACTGCGATGCTAAAATGGGCCGAAGGTGTTATTTCGGTGGCTGAGCCCCCGATGATATTGGTGTGTTCGGAATCTGGGGTTATAATCGGATCCGGACTGGTGGTGCTGCTTTCCCCTTGCCACACTACGGATGGCTTGAACAGCCTTTCCAGAAAGATGTTAGGTGGGACGGGGTCACGTTTGGCGCCGATGTGAGCAAGGACATCCGCTGCTTGATTACTTTCTCGAGCCACATGATGAAATTCGAGCCCCTCGAACCGAGCCGACATTTTTAGAATGGCATTACGGTAAGCAGACATCTTTGGATCTTTGGCATCGAAATCTCCATTTATTTGATATATTGTGAGGTTTGAATCCCCGTGCACTTCCAGGAGTTGTATGCCCATGGAGACAGCCATCCGAAGACCATGCAATAAGGCCTCATATTCGGCTGCATTGTTGGAGTCCGTGTATAATATTTGGAGTACGTACTGCACTGTATCTCCAGTGGGGGATGTAAGGACAAAGCCCACTCCTAGGCCCGCCAGCATTTTGGAGCCATCGAAATGCATGACCCAGTTGGATTATGTGCCGTACTCTTTAGGGAGTTTGGCTTCTGTCCATTCGGCGATGAAGTCGGCTAGTACTTGGGATTTAATGGCCTGGCGCGGTCTGTATGTTATGTCGTATGGGAGGATCTCAATGGCCCACTTGGCAATCCGGCCTGTGGCATCGCGGTTGTTTAATATGTCATTGAGTGGTACTTTGGAGGCCACCGTGATTAAGCACTCTTTAAAGTAGTGTCGTAGCTTCCGGGATGCCATGAAGACCGCGTATGCTATTTTTTGGTAATGAGAGTACCGGGATTTAGATGGTGTGAGGACGATGGATACATAGTATACCGGCTTCTGAAGTGGGAATTTGTGTTCGTCCTCCTTTCGTTCGACGATGAGCACCGCACTCACGACCTGGTTTGTTGTCGATATGTATAATAACATGGGTTCGTCGACGTTTGGTGTGGCCAGGATTTGGTTGCTCGCTAAAAGAGTCTTTATTTCTTCCAGTCCAGCCGTTGTCACGTCCGTCCACTTGAAGTGATCGGTGCATCGGAGAAGGCGGTAAAGTGGCAATGCTTTTTCTCCTAATCTGGAGATAAAGCAGCTTAAAGCTGCCACACTTCTAGCTAGTTTTTGGACTTGTTTAAGGTCTGTTAGCGTAGCCAACTGTGACAAAGTTCGGATTTTACCTAGGTTCGCCTCAATTCCTTTATTGGAAACAATGAAGCCCAGCAGTTTTCCAGTGGGAACACCGAAAACACATTTTTCTGGATTGAGCTTGATGTCATATGCACGAAGATTGTCAAATGTAAGACGCAGATCGTCTATTAATGACTCGACGTGACTATTTTTGATGATGACGTCATCTACATATGCTTCGACTGTCTTGCCGATCTGTTTCTCCAGGCATGTTTGAATCATGCGTTGGTAGGTGGCGTCGGCGTTTTAAGTCCGAAGGGCATAGTGTTGAAGCAAAAAGGCCCGTATGGGGTAATAAATGTTGTTGCGGCTTGATCAGACTCCTTCATCTTGATTTGATGGTATCCAGAGTATGCGTCGAGGAAACACAGTGAGTCATGTCTTGCAGTGGCGTCGATAATCTGATCGATGCGGGGGAGGAGGAAGGGATCCTTAGGGCAGGCCTTGTTGAGGTCTTTGAAATCGACACATAGGCGCCAGGATTTATCCTTCTTTGGTACCGTCACCAGGTTTGCTAGCCAGTCTGGGTGTTTTATTTCTCTGATGAATCCGGCTTCGAGCAACTTGGCTAGCTCCTCCCCCATAGTTTGTCGTTTGGGTTCGGAAAAGCGCCACAGTGTTTGTTTTACCGGCTTATATCCCTTTAGTATATTTAGGCTGTGTTCAGCCAGCCAGTGTGGGATCCATGGCATATCAGAACGGTGCCAGGCGAATATGTCCCAGTTGTCGTGTAGGAATGCTCGCAGTGCGGCGTCAACCGTTGGGTCCAGCTGAGCCCCGATGGATGCTGTCTTGTTGGGGTCCGTCGGTGGACTTCAAATTTGACTATTTCATCTGCTGGTTTAAAGGAGGTGGATTTCGGTCGCTTGTCCAGGATTACATCATCCCTGCCCACAGTGGAGTGTAATGCGGTTAACTCTTCAGCCGCGAGGGCTTCAGACAATGCCTCGAGGGCCAGGGCTGCGGTTTTGTTTTCGGCATGGAGTGCTGTGTCTGGATCACTGGCGAGAGTGATAATTCCATTGGCCCGGGCATCTTGAGCTTCATGTACCCATAATGAGGGATGGCTTGGAAGCGTGCAAATGCGTCTCGCCCTAATAATGCGTGGTATCCACTGTTAAACGGGGCCACTTGGAAGGTTATCTCTTCGGACTGATCATTCTCCGGCGTGCTGAATACCACATCGAGTGTGATTTTTCCCGTGCATCGCACCTCTTGACTGGGAATGATTCCCTGGAAGGTCATGCTACTTTGCTCAATGCGGCTCCTGTCTATTTCCATTTTGTTGAGAGTTTCCTCGTAAATGAGGTTTAATCCGCTGCCTCCGTCCATGAGCACTTTGGTGAGTTGAAAGCCGTCAACAATTGGACTGAGGTCCAATGTGGCTGGTGCACGGACTGTACGGAATTTTGGTTCGTCACTGGCATTGAAAGTTATGGCCATGTCATCCCAGGGCTTTATTGCTACGACCTGGCAGACTTCAGCGAGGCTGCGGAGTGCCCTTTGGCGCTTGTGTTTTGAGGCGAAAGTTTCGAAGACTGTAAATACTCTGAAGTCATCGTCTTCCGGGGGATGTTGCCCTGCGGTATTTTTTATGAGGAGATCCTTGCCTCTCTTGGCCACTTGCCGGAGTATCCAACATGCTCTAAGGCTATGGGTTGGTATGGTATCCGGTGGTAGAGTGTATTTTGCATGGCCTATCGAGCCATCCCTCCAGAACGGTTCCGCGCCCTGCAATGGGCTTCAATTTCTTTACTATAGGATCGAGCGACCCACAAGGGTGCATCCTTTTTCCCCGGATGAGGGCTTGAGTGGAAACTAGTGGCTTCCAGGGAGCTGCCTGAGTATTCCAGGCGCTTTCCATTGCGCAGTACTTCTGTACTATGGTTGTCAAGTCAGCCAAGTGTAATACGCGACGGCGGTTGATGGCATTGAGGATTTCCTTGTCCGTGCAATTATTGCAGAATACAGAGATCATGTCTTCGTCGGGGCAATCTTTAATCTTGTTTTTAACAAGGAGGACCCCTGTCTTGTATCTTCATAACCCGACAGACCGGCCCATGTCTCATAGTCCGGCCGTCTGAGGACCCCTTAATCCAAGACTCCCTCAGTGGTCCATTCCTGCAATTCGTACCGATATACCTGGAAAAAACTTCACCATTCTAATCCTTAAACAATTTATAGTTTGCATCAAAGAATTCATCAATGATAATCGGGTTAGCACAGGTGAAGCCAGATAAGGTAGATGGATCCACTGAAGGTCCCTTTGCAGCAACCCATGTGGTTTTGGGGTACTACTCAGGCTTCCAGTAAGAACCATCAACATTCATTTTCCTCTCGAACCCAACACCCTCTTTCCTAGGGTTTTGGTTCAGATTCTGTTTCTTGAGGACATCACATAGTGTCTGATGCCCTTTGAGACTTTTGTACATTCATGTCTCAAGCAATGTCTTCAACCTGGCATTCTCATCAGCAATAGTAGTGGTATCCTCAGCAGAGGGGTTAGTTACCACATTAGCAATTGAAGATATTGCAATGGTAGCAGCAGTAGAACATTCAGCAATAGAGACAACATTATCACGCTCAGACATTTTAGACATGGTGGTTCATATCCTTCCTAAGCAGAACTGATCTGTTGAGCGCGAAGTGACTCATTCTCCTTTTGAAGATCTTCATGAGCCGATCTCAACTTCTCAAGCTCTTTCTTTCTTTGAAGATAATCAAGGAGAGCTTTTCATGAGTAGTTGAGAGCGTTTCATGACGACTTTCAAGTTCCTCGTACTTAACATGAAGATTTTTAATGTCTTCAATTAAGGACTGAGTTCGGGTCATTTCCGAGTCCAACAGGTCATCGCTTTTGTCTAGCAACTTTTGAATATGTTCCATAGCATTCTGTTGTTCAGTTGCAATTTTAGCAAGTGTTTTGTAGCTAGGTTTAGATTCACACTCAGAGTCATCTTCACTTGATGTTTGAAAGTAAGCATCACATGAGTTTACCTTGGCACCACGTGCCATGAAGCAGTATGTGGTAGCAGAGTCATCCTCAGCCTTAGCATCTATGTTGGTGACGAGGCCATCGTCTTGAGTGTTCAAGTTGGACTTGGCGACATACACTGAAGCTAGAGCCAGGCTTGCCATGCCGGAATCAGATTCCTCTTCAGACTCCACCTCTGCCTCCTCAGATGCAGACTCCTCCTCTGAATCCATCTCATTGCCAACAAATGCACGAGCCTTGGTGGATGAGCTCTTATTGTGTGATGAAGACTTCGACGAAGACTTCGACGAAGACTCTGAGGATTTCTTCTTATTGTTGTCATCAGAATCATATTCCTTGCTCTTCTTCTTCTTCTTGGTCTCATTGTCCCACTGTGTACACTCAGATATGTAGTGACCAGGTTTCTTGCACTTGTGGCGTGTTCTCTTCTTGTGATCATGAGAGGAAGCTTCATCATTTCTAGAGATGGATCTTGAAGACTTTCTGAAGTCTTTCTTCTTAGTGAACTTCTGGAACTTCTTCACAAGCATAGCAAGCTCTTTTCCAATGTCTTCAGGATCCCCAGAACTGCAGTCAGATTCTTCTTCAGATGAGGAAACAATCTTTGCCTTCAAAGCGCGAGCTCTGCCATAGTTGGGACCATAGATATCTCTTTTCCCAGATAGCTGGAACTCATGTGTGTTGAGCCTCTCAAGTATGTCAGACGGATCGAGAGTCTTGAAGTCAGGGCATTCTTAAACCATCACGGCATGTCAAATGAGCTGTCAAGCGATCTCAGAAGCGTCTTGACGATTTCGTGCTTGGTAATTTTAGTGGTGCCGAGTGCATGAAGCTCATTTGTGATATCAGTGAGGCGATCAAATGTGAGCTGGACATTCTCATTGTCATTTCTCTTGAAGCGATTGAAGAGATTGTGAAGAACACAGATCCTTGAGTCTCTCTGGATTGAGACGCCTTCGTTGACCTTGGAGAGCCAGTCCCAGACTAGCTTCACAGTTTCCAGAGCACTCACACGACCATACTGTCCTTTGGTCAGATGACCACAGATGATGTTCTTGGCAGTCGATTCCATTTGAATGAACCTCTTGACATCAGCAGCAGTGACACCTTCACCGACCTTGGGAACACCGTTCTTGATGACATACCAGAGGTTGATGTCAATGGCTTCAAGACGCATACACATCATATTCTTCCATTAGGGGTAGTCAGTGCCATCGAAGAAAGGGCACGTAACAGAGACTTTGATTATCCCTGCAGTCGACATAGCTAAAACTCCAGGCGGTTAAGCCGAATCACACAAAACAAGGGAGCACCTTGCTCTGATACCAATTGAAAGTGCTAGTTATCGACTAGAGGGGGGTGAATAGGCGACTTTTATGAAAGTCTTCAAAACACGGGGGCTTTGAAGACAAACAATAGCAATGAACCTATTGATATGCATTGGAAGGTAGACTACACTAGGCAAGCCATAGTCAAGTAAGCAATGAAGTGAAAGTACGAAGACAGCTAGGTAGTAAGGATCAGGATCGGGATGGAAGAGAGTATGAAGCCAAACAACAACAATGTTCAGGTAGGGAAAACAATCAGATCATGAAGGGACGTAATGACTTCAGGAAGACAAACTGTAAGTAAAGAGAGGTAAAGGATAGAACCAGTTGCTTGGAGAGGACAAGGATTTGTTGGACCAGTTCCAGTTGCTGTGACAACTGTACATCTGGTCAGGGAGGCTGAGATTCAACTCAGAAGACCGCTTCTTCAATTTATTCCCCTTGAGCTAAGGACACTTAGTCCTCGCCCAATCACTCAAGTAAGTCTTCAAGGTAGACTTTCAAACATTCACAGACTTCGTTCACCGGCAATCCACAATGACTCTTGGATGCTCAGAACGCGAAGCCCAGCCGGCTGGAGGATTCACAGTCCTCAAGTGTAACAAGTCTTCAGATCACGCGTACAGAAAGACTTCAGTGATGCCTAACACTCTTTGGCTCTGGGTGTTTTGGGCTTTGTCCTCACAAGGATTTCTCTCTCAAAGGCTTCTGAGGTGGGTTGCTCTCAAACGACAAAAGTCGTGCACTAACTCTGAGCAGCCACCAATTTATGGTGGAGGGGGTGGGATATTTATAGCGAGGAGGCAACCTGACCTGATTTGTCCAAAATGACCCTGGGTCACTAAGGAACTGACACGTGCCCAACGGTCAGATTTCAAACACACGTGGCAGCTTGACTTGGGCTACAAGTAAAGCTGACTCATCCAGCTCTGGATAATGCTCTCATTGTCTTCGCTCGAAGAAATAGGATTTGGTTGAGCATCACATCAATCACTCTGACTTTGTTCACTTGGACCCCACTTAATAGTATGGTGATTCTTATGACTTAACAAAGAAGAAAAGGAAACTACGAAACAATCATGTCGTCGCACTCCATAGTGTTCATGCGATGTCTTCTCATGTCATAGTCTTCAATGTGAATATCTTCACATACCACCATTGTCTTCAATGTCTTCACATATTTTTAGGGGTCATCTCTGGTAGGTAAACCGAATCAATATGGGACTACTACCTGTGTTATCCTGCAATTATCACAAACACATTAGTCCCCAACCAAGTTTGTCGTCAATACTCCAAAACCAACTAGGAGTGGCACTAGATGCACTTACACCACCTCAATACCACGTTCTGAAATTTTATGCCCCAAGACAATATCTTCATTTACCATAAAGTGGCACTTTTGCCAGTTCAAGACAATATTTGTTTGTTCACATATGTGCAAAAATCGATTAAGGTTTCTTAAGCAATCATCAAAAGAGGTTCCGTAAACGGGAAAATCATCCATGAAAACCTCAACAATCTTTTCACAAAAGTCAGAGAATATAGCAGTTATACATCTTCAAAAGGTAGCTGGTGCATTGCATAAACCAAATGGCATATGTCTATAAGCATAAGTTCCAAAAGGACAAGTAAGGTGGTTTTCTCTTTATCAGGTTGTGATACAGGTATTTGAGAGAAACCAGAATATCCACCAAGGAAGGAAAAGTGTGTGTTCTTTGACAATATTTCTAGCATTTGATCAATAAAAGGGAAGGGGTAAATGTTCTTTTCTAGTAGCTTTGTTTAATTTCCTAAAGTCAATTACCATCCTATAGCCAGTCACAATTCTTTTTGGGATAAGTTCATTTTTATCATTAGGGACAACTGTAATGCCTCCTTTCTTAGGGACACAATGAACGGGACTTACCCATCTACTATCAGCTATGGGATAGATTATACCTGCTTCCAGAAGCTTTAATATTTCAGTTCTTACCACTTCCTTCATCTTGGGATTTAATCCTCGTTGATGATCAACAACTGGTTTAGCATCTGGCTCCATATTAATTTTATGCTGTCAGAGAGTGGGATTCATGCCCTTAAGACCATCGAGAGTATATCCAATAGCAGCATGGTGCTTCCTCAGAGTTCTTAATAATCTCTTTTCTTCATGCTCTGAAAGGTTAGCACTGGTAATAACAGGATACATTTTATTTTCAAGATAAGCATATTTCAAAGTATCTGGAAATTGTTTCAAATCAAACATGGGGTCATCCTTAGGTGGAGGAGGACCTCCTAGAGTTTCGGCAGGCAAATTGTGTTTGAGAATAGGTGGTTGATCAAAAAACATTTTATCTATTTCATATCTTTCATGCAAGTGCATATCATTTTCATGGTCTAGCAAATATTGTTCCAACGGATCAGTAGGAGGTACCGCATATCATTTTCAAGTGCCTTCGTCTTCCTGCAAAGGGTCCAGGGACAGGCAGTCTGCTCCGTAAGGAATTACAATCTCTCCTGCCAGTTAACATGCAGGTTCACCCGAGGCCAATCTACGGGCATACCCCAGCGGTCACCAACTTACCCCGCGAGTCACTTGCGTGTTAAAGGGCGAGCTCTTGAGAATCGCGCCTAAGGAGCTCCTACTGGCTCTCCAGCCCTCACCCCCGGCCTTGACCATGGCATCATGACCTGGCATAAGAGCGGCGGCTAAGCCTACTCGAGGGCCGGGACCCGAGGACGTAGAGCACTTAGGCAAGCAAGGGAAGAGGGTGATCGTCATGGGCCCCGCCTGGTGACGCTACCCCAAATGCATGAATGGGCACCACTTAGGGAAAGCACGGCTAGTCCGCTAAAAGATAAGTCGCACGCACTGTGATATGAGACTCGCAACCCGCTTGTCCTAGTCTCGCACTCCCACTCTGGCAGTTTTACTTCCCTTCCATTTCTTAGGTAGCTGCTTGCACGCCAAGGGGGACCTCGCGAGCACCGCGCCTCACGAGCTCTCACCGGACCTCAGGCCGCTCACCTCCTAGCCTTGACCATGGCATCGTGACCTGGCATACTAGCGACGGCTGAAGCCTGCCTGGGGACTTGGTCCCGTCGGCGTAGGGCGCTATGCTACCTAAGGGGGAGAAAGGGGGGAATCATGCCAGTTTGGGACACGCGATTTCATCATAAAACCAAAAGAGCGACGCTGGAATTAAAACATGTCGATCCTTACATGCCCCGCGGGGCTAGTTCTAGTTCCACGCAGGGAAGCAAAAGGAGAAAGGCTTCGACTAGGTTAGCGCGCACCACCAACGATGCCGAGCGGCAGCCGCTGCCGCGCGGGAGCTTGGCGGCACGTAGATGTCACCGCAGGACTCTAGAGATTCCCTGGCCGAGGAGAATCGCTGGATTCCCAAGAGTCGCCGCTGCTACCGGAGGAGGTGCTGGCGGGGACGGAAGCAGATCTGGCACCGTCGGTCGTGTTCCGCGGGCTGCTTCCCCTGAGGAAGCACTCCAGCCGCCGGCCCTCCTTGTCGAAGACCTTGAAGAATAGAGTGGAGGCGGCGTCGTATTCGAAGTGGATTGCAAGGGCCCCCACTACTTGGCAGGCTCGGGCGACCTCGTGATACGTCTCCAACGTATCTATAATTTATGAAGCTTTCTGCTATTTTATTATTTGTTTTGAATGATTATCGGAGGCCCAACCCATATTGCTGTTTGCTATGTCTCGAGCTTGCGTTGGTTTTCCCCGAAGAGGAGAGGATGATGCAGCACAGTAGCGTAAGTATTTCCCTCAGTTTTTGAGAACAAAGGTATCAATCCAGTAGGAGGTCACGCGCAAGTCCCTCGTACCTGCACAACACGATAGCAACTCGCAACCAACGCTTAGGGGTTGTCAATCCCTTCACGGTCACTTACGAGAGTGAGATCTGATAGAGATAATATTTTTGGTATTTTTGATAGATAGATGCAAAGTAAAAAGTAAAGGCAAAGTAAAAAAACAAAGCAAGTAAATAAAGTGATATAGATTGATATGATGAGAATAGACCCGGGTGCCATAGGTTTCACTGGTGGCTTCTCTCAAGAGCATAAGTATTCTTACGGTGGGTGAACAAATTACTGTTGAGCAATTGATAGAATTGAGCATAGTTATGAGGTTATCTAGGTATGATCATGTATATAGGCATCACATCCGAGACAAGTAGATCGAAACGATTCTGCATCTACTACTATTACTCCACTCATCGACCGCTATCCAGCATGCATCTAGACTATTAAGTTAAAAACAGAGTAACGCCTTAAGCAAGATGACATGATGTAGAGGAATAAATTCATGCAATACGATAAATAGCCCATCTTGTTATCCTCGATGGCAACAGTACAATACGTGCCTTGCAACTCTTTCTGTCACTGAGTAAGGACACCGCAAGATTGAACCCAAAGCCATGCACTTCTCCCATTGCAAGAACTACCAATCTAGTTGGCCAAACCAAACGGATAATTCGAAGAGACTTGCAAAGATAACTCAATCATACATAAAACAATTCAGAAAAGAACTCATATACTTATTGCAAAAATTTAGAAGTCATCAAAAATTCAAATACTACGCGCACGCTCCTAGGGGGATAGATTGGTAGGAAAAGACCATCGCTCGTCCCCGACCGCCACTCATAAGGATGCACAAGCCAGGTACACTTCATGTTTCAAATTTGTTACACAACTTTAACCATACGTGCATGCTACGGGATTTGCTAACTTCAACACAAGTATTTCTCAAATTCACAACTATTAAAATAGCACGACTTTGATATTATCACCTCCATATCTCAAAACAATTATCAAGCATCAAACTTAGTTTAATTCACTCAAAAAAGAAAGTTTCACAAATCTTGAATACCAAGTATATTAACATTAAGCAAATTACCATGCTATTAATGACTCTCAAAATAATCTAAGTGAAGCATGAGAGATCAAGTTTCTTTAAAATAATCCACCACCGTGCTCTAAAAGATCTAAGTGAAGCACTAGAGCAAAAATTATCACGCTCTAAAGATATAAGTGAAGCACATAGAGCAAAGCTATCAAGCTCAAAAGGTATAAGTGAAGCACATAGAGTATTCTAATAAATTCCAAATCATTTATGGCTCTCTCAAAAGGTTTTTACAGCAAGGATGATTGTGGTAAACTAACAAGCAAAGACACAAATAATACAAGACGCTCCAAGCAAAACACATATCATGTTGGTGAATAAAAATATAGCTCCAAGTAAATTACCAATGGAAGTGGACGAAAGAGGGGATGCCCAAGCTTTGACTTTTTGGTGTCCTTGGATTATCTTGGGGGTGCCATGGGCATCCCCAAGCTTAGGCTCTTGCCACTCCTTGTTCCATAATCCATCAAAAGAATTCACCCAAAACTTGAAAACTTCACAACACAAAACTCAACAGAAATCTCGTGAGCTCCGTTAGAGAAAGAAAACAAACGACTACTTCAGGGTACTGTAATGAACTCATTCTTTATTTATATTGGTGTTAAACCTACTGTATTCCAACTTCTTTATGGTTTATAAACTAATTTACTAGCCATAGATTCATCAAAATAAGCAAACAACACACGAAAAAAAGAATCTGTCAAAAACAGAACAGTCTGTAGTAATCTGTAACTAACACAAACTTCTGGAACTCTAAAAATTCAACCAAAATAGGAAGTCCTGGAAAATTTATTTATTGATCATCAGCAAAAAGAATCAATGCAAACGCACTTTCTTGTGATTTATCAAAACTAAATTCATACGCGTAAAGTTTCTGTTTTTCAGCAGAATCAAATCAACTATCATCGTAGGTTATCCTATAGGTCTTACTTGGCACAAACTCTAATTAAAACATAAAACCACATCTAAACAGAAGGTAGATGGATTATTTATTCCTAAACAGAACCAAAAACAAAAAACACAAAATAAAATTGGGTTGCCTCCAACAAGCGCTATCGTTTAACGCCCCTAGCTAGGCATAAAAGCAAGGATAGATCTAGGTATTGCCATCTTTGGTAGGCAATCCATAAGTGACTCTCATGATAGATTCATATGGTAATTTTATTCTCTTTCTAGGAAAGTGTTCCATGCCCTTCTTTAAGGGAAATTGGAATCTAATATTCCCTTCCTTCGTATCAATAATTGCACCAATCGTTCTAAGGAAAGGTCTACCAAGAATAATAGGACATGAAGGATTGCAATCTATATCAAGAATGATAAAATCTACGGGCACATAATTCCTATTTGCAACAATAAGAACATCATTAATTCTTCCCATAGGCTTTTTAATAGTGGAATCCGCAAGATGCAAGTTTAGAGAGCAATCATCAAAATCACGAAAATCTAGTAAATCACATAGAGTTTTGGGGATAGTAGAGACTCTAGCACCCAAATCACACAAAGCATGAAACTCAAAATCTTTAATTTTAATTTTAATGGTAGGTTACCACTCATCATGGAGTTTTCTAGGGATGGAAAGTTTAAACTCAAGCTTTTCTTCATAGGATTGCATCAAGGCATCAACAATGTGTTCTGTAAAGGCCTTATTTTGACTATAAGCATGAGGAGAATTTGACACGGATTGCAACAAGGAAATACAATCAATCAAAGAGCAATTTTCATAATTAAATTCCTTGAGATCCAAAATAGGTTTAGCAACATCACGGTTTCTATTTATTTCAATCCTACTTTCATCAATTTCATCATCAAGATCTAGAAACTCAGAATTCTTAGAACGCCTTCTAGGTAAGGGAAGATCTTATTCAGATTCATCAAGATTCATATTGCAAAACAAAGATTTAATGGGGGACACATCAATAACTTTTAGATCTTCATCTTGATTTTCATAGGGATTAGAAGAACACGCTTTAATAAAGGCATCTTTGGAAGCACGCATCCTAGCGGTTCTTTCTTTGCACTCGTCAATGGAAATTCTCATAGCTTTGAGAGACTCATTGATACCATGCTTAGTAGGAATAGATCTAAGCTTTAAAGAATCAATTTCAAGAGAAATTATATCAACATTCCTAGCCAAATCATCAACTTTAAGCAATTTCTCTTCAGGCAAAGCATTAAAATTCTTTTGTGAATTCATAAACTATTTAACACTACTCTCAAAATTAGAGGGCATCTTATTAAAATTTCCATAAGAGTTGTTGTAGGAATTTCCATAATTGTTAGAAGGATTGCTAGGAAAAGGCCTAGGATTAAAATTCCCTCTATAAGCGTTGTTACCAAAACTATTCCTACCAACAAAATTCACATCCATAGATTCATTATTATATTCAAGCAAAGTAGATAAAGGCATATCATTAGGATCAAGAGGAGTATTTTTAGGAGCAAACATCTTCATAAGTTCATCCATCTTTTCACTCAAAACATTGATTTCTTCTATAGCATGCACTTTTTTACTAGAAGATCTTTCGGTATGCCATTGAGAATAATTAGCCATAATATTATCAGGCAATTTGGTAGCATCCCCTAACGTAATTTCCATAAAGGTGCCTCCCGTGGTCGAATCTAAAAGATTTCTAGAAGCAAAATTCAATCCGGCATAAAAATTTTGTATGATCATCCATAAATTCAAACCATGAGTAGGGCAATTGCGAAGCATTAATTTCACTCTTTCCCAAGATTGGGCAACATGCTCATGATCAAATTGTTTAAAATTCATGATATCGTTCCTAAGAGTGATAATCTTAGCGGGAGGAAAATACTTAGAGATAAAAGCATCTTTGCACTTGTTCCAAGAATCAATACTATTTTTAGGCAAAGATGAAAACCAAACTTTAGCACGATCTATAAGTGAAAACGGAAATAACTTCAATTTGACAATGTTTTTATCCGTATCTTTTTCTTTTGCATATCACACAAATCAACAAAGTTGTTTAGATGAGTAGCAGCATCTTCACTAGGAAGGCCGGCGAATTTATCTTTCATAATAAGATTCAGTAAAGCGGTATCGATTTCACAAGACTCATCATTATTAAGACGAGCAATGGAGTACTAAGGAAATCATTATTATTGGTATTCGAGAAATCACACAATTTGGTATTATCTTGCGCCATGGCAACAAGCAATCCAACACACAAGCAAACAGAAAGGCAAAGGGAAAAAGGCAAACGGGAAAGAGAGGTGGAGATTGGGAAAGAGAGGGCGAATAAAACGGCAAGGGTGAAGTGGGGGAGAGGAAAACGAGAGGCAAATGGCAAATAATGTAATGCGAGAGATAGGGATTGCGATGGGTACTTGGTATGTTGACTTTTGCGTAAGCCTCCCCGGCAACGGCGCCAGAAATTCTTCTTGCTACGTCTCAAGCTTGCGTTGGTTTTCCCCGAAGAGGAGAGGATGATGCAGCACAGTAGCGTAAGTATTTCCCTCAGTTTTTGAGAACCAAAGTATCAATCCAGTAGGAGGTCACGCGCAAGTCCCTCGTACCGGCAAAACACGATAGCAACTCGCAACCAACGCTTAGGGGTTGTCAATCCCTTCACGGTCACTTACGAGAGTGAGATCTGATAGAGATAATATTTTTGGTATTTTTGATAGATAGATGCAAAGTAAAAAGTAAAGGCAAAGTAAAAAAAAACAAAGCAAGTAAATAAAGTGATATAGATTGATATGATGAGAATAGACCCGGGGGCCATAGGTTTCACTAGTGGCTTCTCTCAAGAGCATAAGTATTCTTACGGTGGGTGAACAAATTACTGTTGAGCAATTGATATAATTGAGCATAGTTATGAGGTTATCTAGGTATGATCATGTATATAGGCATCATGTCCGAGACAAGTAGATCGAAACGATTCTGCATCTACTACTATTACTCCACTCATCGACCGCTATCCAGCATGCATCTAGAGTATTAAGTTAAAAACAGAGTAACGCCTTAAGCAAGATGACATGATGTAGAGGAATAAATTCATGCAATATGATAAATACCCCATCTTGTTATCCTCGGTGGCAACAATACAATACGTGCCTTGCAACTCTTTCTGTCACTGAGTAAGGACACCGCAAGATTGAACCCAAAGACATGCACTTCTCCCATTGCAAGAACTACCAATCTAGTTGGCCAAACCAAACGGATAATTCGAAGAGACTTGCAAAGATAACTCAATCATACATAAAAGAATTCAGAGAAGAATCAAATATTTTCCATAGATAAGTTGGATCATAAACCCACAATTCATCGATCTCAACAAACACACCGCAAAAAGAAGATTACATCGAATAGATCTCCACGAGAGAGGGGGAGAACATTGTATTGAGATCCAAAAAGAGAGAAAAAGCCATCTAGCTACTAGCTATGGACCCAAAGGTCTGAAGTAAACGACTCACACTTCATCGGAGGGGCTATGATGTTGATGTAGAAGCCCTCCGTGGTGGATGCCCCCTCCGGCGGAGCTCCGGAACAGGCCCCAAGATGGGATCTCGTGGATACAGAAGGTTGCGGCGGTGGAATTAGGTTTTTTGGCTCCCCCCTGATCATACGGGGATATGTAGGTATATATAGGAGGAAGGAGTACGTCGGTGGAGCTCCAAGGGGCCCACGAGGTAGGGGGCGCGCCCTCCACCCTCGTGACCTCCTCGGAAGCTTCTTGGAGTAGGGTCCAAGTCTCCTGGATCATGTTCAGTGAGAAAATCACGTTCCCGAAGGTTTAATTCCGTTTGGACTCCGTTTGATATTCCGTTTCTTCGAAATACTGAAATAGGTAAAAAAACAGCAATTCTGGGCTGGGCCTCCGGTTAATAGGTTAGTCCCAAAAATAATATAAAAGTGGAAAATAAAGCCCAATATAGTCCAAAACAGTAGATAAAGTAGCATGGAGCAATCAAAAATTATAGATACGTTGGAGACGTATCACTGTTTTATTGCCTATTTCAGTATTTCGAAGAAAAGGAATATCAAACGGAGTCCCAACGGAATGAAACCTTCAGCAGCGTTATTTTTGGGAAGAATATCATCCTTGAGAGTTGCAGTTCACGTCAGAAGATCCGCGAGGAGGCTAGGAGATAGGGGGGCATGCCCCCCTACTGGGCGCGCCCCCCTGTCTCGTGGGCCCCTCGAGCACCTCTCGATCGACTTCTTTCGCCTATATAAGCCTACGTACCCTAAAATCATCTAATATGAAGATAGATCGGGAGTTCCGCCGCCGCAAGCCTCTTTAGCCACCAAAAACCTCTCGGGAGCCCGTTCCGGCACCCTGCCGGAGGGGGAATCAATCACCGGTGGCCATCTTCATCATCCCGGCGCTATCCATGACGAGGAGGGAGTAGTTCACCCTCGGGGCAGAGGGTATGTACCAGTAGCTATGTGTTTGATCTCTCTCTCTCTCTCTCTCTCTCTCTCTCGTGTTCTCGACTTCACACTATCTTGATGTATCGCGAGCTTTGTTATTATAGTTGGATCTTATGATGTTTCTCCCCCTCTACTCTCTTGTGATGAATTGAGTTTCCCTCTTGAAGTTATCTTATCGGATTGAGTCTTTGATTTGAGAACACTTGACGTATGTCTTGCTGTGTTTATCTGTAGTGACAATGGGATATCACGTGCCACTTGATGTATGTTTTGGTGACCAACTTGCGGGTTCCACCCATGGACCTATGCATAGGGGTTGGCACACGTTTTCTTGACTCTCCGGTAGAAACTTTGGGGCACTCTTTGAAGTACTTTGTGTTGGTTGGATGAATTTGAGATTGTGTGACGCATATCGTATAATCATGCCCACGGATACTTGAGATGACAAAGGACTATCTAGGTGACATTAGGTTTTTGTATGATTTGTGTCTTAAGGTGTTATTCTACTACGAACTCTTGAATAGATCGATCGGAAAGAATAACTTTGAGGTGGTTTCGTACCCTACCATAATCTCTACGTTTGTTCTCCGCTATTAGTGGCTTTGGAGTGACTCTTTGTTGCATGTTGAGGGATTGTTATATGATCTATCTATGTTATTATTGTTGAGAGAACTTGCACTAGTGAAAGTATGAACCCTAGGCCTTGTTTCCTACCATTGCAATACCGTTTACGCTCACTTTTATCATTAGTTACCTTGCTGTTTTTATAATTTCAGATTACAAAAACATTTATCTACCATCCATATTGAACTTGTATCACCATCTCTTCGCCGAACTAGTGCACCTATACAATTTACCGTTGTATTGGGTGTGTTGGGGACAAAAGAGACTCTTTGTTATTTGGTCGCAGGGTTGTTTGAGAGAGACCATCTTCATCCTATGCCTCCCACGGATTGATAAACCTTAGGTCATCCACTTGAGGGAAATTTGCTACTGTCCTACAAACCTGTGCACTTGCAGGCCCAACAACGTCTACAAGAAGAAGGTTGTGTAGTAGACATCAAGCTCTTTTCTGGCGCCGTTGCCGGGGAGGTGAGTGCTGGAAGGTATATCTTTAGATCTTGCAATCGAATCTTTTTGTTTCTTGTTTTATCACTAGTTTAGTTTATAAAAGAAAACTACAAAAAAGGGAGTTAAGTTTGCCTCATACGTTTTGTCTTTTTAATATCTTTCATGAGTATGATGGAAAGGAAAATTGTGCTCAAGGGCTAGAAGAAGAATGCATTAAAATGCTCAGTACTAAATCTTTGAATGATGAGCATGATTGCAATGTTGTTAGTATGAACTCCTTGAATATCCTTAGTACCAATGATGATTGCTCTAGTCATGATGAAAATATCTCTTATGAGCATGTCAACTTTTGTGGAGTGCATGTTTGCATGAACACACCAAATAGAGAAGATATATATTGCAAGAGGCATAAGCATTTAGAAACTAAATTGTTGCAAGAAAAGTTAAATGGGAGTGCTGAAAATTTAAATTTCCTTTGCCGTACTTGTGAACTTTGCAATGAACGTGGTCATCTACATCTCCTATGCAAATTATTTCATGATCGAATCGTGTCCAAATGTTGTGATGATTTGATTTCCCTGCACATTATAATGAACTTAGTTTGTTTTTGGGTTATGAAGAATTGAAACGTTTAACTAAGAATCTTCCACATTTTTCCCTTAAGAAATTCCTTGATATTGATCTAGAGAAGATTTATTTGTATTGTGCGGAGAATTGCTTTGAAAATCCTTATATTGCCAATTACATAAAGAAAAAAAAAGCAAATAGAAGATGATGAGAATACTAATGAAAGGGAAGAGTCTTCCCAATATCCTCCTATTATTTCTTATGATGAATCAGGTAACGAGGAGGAGCTTTCTATTCAACCAATCTCATCAATAAGGAGCTCAAAGAGGAAGGTTGAACCCACACATAATGTGAAGAAGAAAAATAAAAGAAGGGGCAACAAAGGTAAAAAGGTATCCCTTCCAAATGATGTTGCTCCTACTACTTGTGATGATGATAATTGCTATACTATTGATGCTATCCGTACTATTAATGATGAGAGTGATTATGCATATAATATGAAAAGGCCCAAGCTTGGGGAAGCTATGTTTGATGAGAATGACATATTTGAGAATATATTTGCTGAAATTAATGTTTGTCCCAAGCTTGGGGATGCTACGTTTAGTGAAGACGATATTTTTAGCATCCCAAGTTTTGATATGCAAAGTTGTTGTGATGATAGCATGCCTCCTACCTATGATGATTATATTGATGAAAGTGGGTTCGGAAGAGTGTCAACTTTAGGAAGTAGTGATCCCACTATTTTGGAGGATGTTGAATTTTATTGTGATGAATATTAAAGTGGATTTGGAAGAGTGTCAACCTCATTTAGTGATTCCACTATCTTGGGAGAGGTTTCAATTGATTATGATGAGAACGAAGTTGCTACTTATGATGATTATTGTGATGAAACTTATGCTATAAAAAGTAGTGATGATTATATTTATAAAACTTGTCATGATTATGATTACCCTTTTTCTGAACATTACTCTTTTAATGTGGAAACAATTTTTAGTGTTCAAGTCTCTTATGATACTCGCACTATTCCGAATGAAAAGAATTTTGTTTATGTGGAGAGTAGTAAAAATTCTGTGCTTGTAGATCATGAAAGGAATGATTTAGGTGCTGGTTATATTGTTGACTTCATTCATGATGCTACTGAAAATTATTATGAGGGAGGAATATATGCTTGTAGGAATTCCAATAATATCAAGTTTCCTCTCTATGTGCTTCAAATCTTGAAGCTATGCTTGTTTTTCCTTCCTATGCTAGTGGATTATTGTTCCCATAAGTTGTTTGCTTACAAAATCCCTATGCATAGGAAGTGGTTTAGGCTTAAATGTGCTAGTAATATGCTTCATGATGCTCCCATTTTGTTTCAATTCTTATCTTTGATGTGAGCATCATTGTCATCATCATGCCTAGCTAGAAAGGCATTAAAGAAAAGCGCTTGTTGGGAGACAACCCAATATTTACCCTTACTGTTTTTGTGTGTTCACATGATTATGCTACTGTATTAATCATGTTTTATAGCTTTTGTTTCAATAAAGTGCCAAGTAAGACCTATAGGATAGCTTATGGTATAGTTGTGTTAATCCTGCTGAGAATCAGAAACTTTTGCACCCAGTAAATTAGTTCTGTTAATTCACAGAAACGTGCTTCTGATCTTATTCTTTTTCCTATGGATTGGTACACAAATTGCTTAGGACTTCCTAATTTGGCAGGAGTTTTGGAGTTCCAGAAATATAAGTTTGATACATATTACTACAGACTGTTCTTTTTTTGACAGATTCTGTTTCCTATGTGTTGTTTGCTTATTTTGATGAATCTATGAGTAGTATCGGAGGATATGAACCATAGAGAAGTTGGAATACAGTAGATATTACACCAATATGAATTTAGAATGAGTTCATTACAGTACCTAAGTGGTTGTTTTATTTTCTTATACTAACGGAGCTTACGAGTTTTCTGTTGAGTTTTGTGTTGTGGAGTTTTCAAGTTTTGGGTAAAGATTCGATGGACTATGGAATAAGGAGCCTAAGCTTGGGGATTCCCAAGGAACACCAATGTAATATTCAAGGACAACCAAGAGCCTAAGCTTGGGGATGCCCCGGAAGGCATCCCCTCTTTCGTCTTCGTCCATCGGTAACTTTACTTGAAGCTATATTTTTATTCACCACATGATATGTGTTTTGCTTGGAGCGTCATTTTCTTTTGTTAGTGTTTGTTTGCTGTTAGTTAAAATAACGTTTTGCATCTTTAGTTTCAATAAAAAAGTCAAGGATAGCCTTTGCCATGCTTATTTTGGTAGTATACATGTTGCTGTTTGAAAACAGAAAGTTTACCGCTGTTGCAAAAATTCCCTAGAAAATTCAGAGAATGGTATAATGTTGAAACTTTTTTCATATTGAGCTCTGATAAATTTATTACAGTGTTAATTTTCTTTAATAATTTTTGGAGTTAGGGAAGTATTGATACTCTTGCATTCTTTACAGACTGTACTGTTTTGGCAGATTGCTGTTATGTTTGCATTGTTTGTGTATGTTTACTTGTTTAATGATTCAATTTGAGGATAGGAGTATTAAATATGCAGAGGCATTTAGTATGCAATGTGGAATAATAATTTTAGTGATTTGTTACAGTAGAAAATGATAAGGTTTTGCATTGGTTTATACTAACCTATCTCACGAGTTCTTGTTGAGTTTGGTGTGGACGAAGCTTTTGATAAAAAGAGAAACCATGATATGAGAGGAATTAAGGAGACACAAAAGTTCAAGCTTGGGGATGCCCAAGGCACCCCAAGATAATATTTCAAGAAATCTCAAGCATCTAAGCTTGGGGATGCCCCGTGAGGCATCCCACCTTTCTTCTTCAACAACTATCGGTTAGTATCGGTTGAGCCTAAGTTTTTGCTTCTTCACATGAGTTGTGCTATCCTTGTAATGTCATTTTATTTTGTTTTGCTTGCTGCTTGATTAGAATACCAAGATCTTAAATTCTTAAATGAGAGAGAGTCTTCGCATTGCTACATAATTATTTAGCTACTCATTGATCTTCACTTATATCCTATGAGTAAATGGTTGTATGAGTTGATTGTCATAAATTTAAAATTATATATGTTTCATTTGCTTATCCCATGGGGAGTAATGACTTCACATCTAAGAAGTAGAGGTTGTAAATTTATTGAAGGTTAGCAAGCATTGTATTGGTCATTTGAACAATTCCTGAAAGAATATTGAATGAAGAGAGATTCCACATATAAATATACTATCCTAGACATCTTTTATAATTGGGAGCACTCATTAAGTATGACTTGCTAAAGAGTTGGTGTTGGACAAGGAAGACAACGTAATAGGTTATGTTTTCTGACATCTCAGTTAAAGTATATTGTCATGGATCATTCAAACATGTTGAGCTTGCCTTTTCCCCTCATGCTAGCCAAAATTCCTTGCACCAAGTAGAGATACTACTTGTGCTTCCAAATATCCTTAAACCCAGTTTTGCCAAGAGAGTCCACCATACCTACCTATGGATTGAGTAAGATCCTTCAAGTAAGTTATCATCGGTGCAAGCAATAAAAATTGCTCTCTAAATATGTATGATATTTTGGTGTGAAGAAAATAGCTTTATACGATCTTGTTATAGAAGCAATAAAAGCGACGGACTGCATAATAAAGGTCCATATACAAGTGGCAACATAAAGTGACGTTCATTCGCATTAAGATTTTGTGCATCCAACCCTAAAAGCGCATGACAACCTCTGCTTCCCTCTATGAAGGGCCAATCTTTTACTTTATGTCTTTTACTTTATGCAAGAGTCAAGGTGATCTTCACCTTTCCCTTTTTCATTTTATCCTTTGGCAAGCACTTTGTGTTGGGGTGATCCTGATATATATATCCAATTGGATGTAAGTTAGCATGAACTATTATTGTTGACATCACCCAAAGGTGAATACGTTGGGAGGCAACACTATAAGCCCCTATCTTTCTCAGTGTTCGATTTAAACTCCATAACCATTAGTATTGTGTGAGTGTTAGCAATTGTAGACGACTATATGATAGTTGAGTATGTGGAGTTTGTTATTCCTGAAAATAAGATTAATTGAAATTGTTTGATGACTGAGAATGAAGTTTGCTAGTTTTCAAGAAAGTTTATGGTCTATGCTTTGACATGTGAATTGCTTGTTACTTTATCGTGAGAAGTTTTATGAGATGAACTACTTTTATGACATATTATCATGCTAGAAAAGGTGATTGAAATTATCATTGATCAAACTTGTGCACCTTCTAGCATTCACACTTCATAAATTCTTTCTTTTATCATTTACCTACTCGAGGACGAGTAGGAATTAAGCTTGGGGATGCTGATACGTCTCCAGCGTATCTATAATTTATGAAGCTTTCATGCTATTTTATTATTTGTTTTGAATGATTATGGGCTTTATTATACACTTTTATATTACTTTTGGGACTAACCTATTAACCGGAGGCCCAGCCCGTATTGCTGTTTTATTGCCTATTTCGGTATTCCGAAGAAAAGGAATATCAAACGGAGTCCAAACGGAATGAAACCTTCGGCAGCGTTATTTTTGGGAAGAATATCATCCTGGAGACATGGAGTTCACGTCAGAAGATCCTCGAGGAGGCGAGGAGATA
>NC_041385.1:263520900-263558923 GCF_002162155.2 Triticum dicoccoides | reverse complement strand
GCATGCCCCCTGTCTCGTGGGCCCCTTGAGCACCTCCCGACCGACTTCTTTTGCCTATATAAGCCTACGTACCCTAAAACCATCTAATATGAAGATAGATCGGGAGTTCCGCCGCCGCAAACCTCTTTAGCCACCAAAAACCTCTCAGGAGCCCATTTCGGCACCCTGCCGGAGGGGGAATCCATCACTGGTGCCCATCTTCATCATTCCGGCACTATCCATGAGGAGGGAGTAGTTCACCCTCGAGGTTGAGGGTATGTACCAGTAGCTATGTGTTTGATCTCTCTCTCTCTCTCTCGTGTTCTCGACTTCACACGATCTTGATGTATCGCGAGCTTTGTTATTATAGTTGGATCTTATGATGTTTCTCCCCCTCTACTCTCTTGTGATGAATTGATTTTCCCTCTTGAAGTTATCTTATCGGATTGAGTCTTTGATTTGAGAACACTTGATGTATGTCTTGCCGTGTTTATCTGTGGTGACAATGGGATATCACGTGCCACTTGATGTATGTTTTGGTGACCAACTTGCGGGTTCCACCCATGAACCTATGCATAGGGGTTGGTACATGTTTTCTTGAGGGTTCCACCCATGAACCTATGCATAGGGGTTGGCACACGTTTTCTTGACTCTCCGGTAGAAACTTTGGGGCACTCTTTGAAGTACTTTGTGTTGGTTAGATGAATTTGAGATTGTGTGACGCATATCATATAATCATGCCCACGGATACTTGAGGTGGCAATGGAGTATCTAGGTGACATTAGGGTTTTGGTTGATTTGTGTCTTAAGGTGTTATTCTAGTACGAGCTCTTGAATAGATCGATCCAAAAGAATAACTTTGAGGTGGTTTCGTACCCTACCTCTCTTTGTTTGTTCTCCACTATTAGTGGCTTTGGAGTGACTCTTTGTTGCATGTTGAGGGATTGTTATATGATCTATCTATGTTATTATTGTTGAGAGAACTTGCACTAGTGAAAGTATGAACCCTAGGCCTTGTTTCCTACCATTGCAATACCGTTTACGCTCACTTTTAACATTAGTTACCTTGCTGTTTTTATAATTTCAGATTACAAAAACATTTATCTACCATCCATATTGCACTTGTATCACCATCTCTTCGCCGAACTAGTGCACCTATACAATTTACCGTTGTATTGGGTGTGTTGGGGACACAAGAGACTCTTTGTTATTTTGTTACAGGGTTGTTTGAGAGAGACCATCTTCAGCCTATGCCTCCCACGGATTGATAAACCTTAGGTCATCCACTTGAGGGAAATTTGCTACTTTCCTACAAACCTGTGCACTTGCAAGCCCAACAACGTCTACAAGAAGAAGGTCGTGTAGTAGAGATCACCTCGCCCCAACCGCAGGTCATAAAGACATCCCCAGGGGCACCACCTCGACCTCGGCTCCGGTGGCTAGGCTACAACACCCGGCGTGCTGCAGCCACTGCTCAAGCGGACCCCTTTGTGGCAGGTCATCGATGAATAACCACGGGAACCAGATCCATGAGTCGGGCGGCATCGCTGCCAACACCATGAACTCGCGCGAGCTACACCCGGCGTGGGTCCGCGGCTCAGCAGGCAGGACATCGACGGCTTGACCTTCGCCGCCTGGAATAGCTCAACGATGCACATTCTCATCTCGGGCGTGGGCGTACAGAGGAAGGGGGAAGCCGGGCGGAGGCCTCGATTGCCAAGGCCTGGTCACCTGCTGCCTCACGCTGGTGTAACGAGGAAGGCAGAACTATTTCTTTGATGGGAGAGGATCATGCCCCTCCTGAGGAGCCTTTCCCTTTTCAGCCGCAGAAAACCTTCTGATCGGTGCCATGGAAGCAAGATGGAGAAGGAGAAGAAACAAGAACCGGGAAGACGAAGGAAGATATGGGCGAGGGGGCTCTGCCCCTCCCCTCATTTATAGCCGGAGGAAGGCCAACCACCGGCCTCCACGACCTCGTGCAATGATAATCTTATGCATGCAGCATCGACTCTTCAAGTCAAACGGTTGCCGAGGTGGCGTTGAGAAGTGGAGACGCCCGCGTCCCATCAATTGCCATGTGTCTTTCAAGACCGTGCGCGGTTAGGGCCCGCGGCGCTCTGCACTTTCCCTTTGGCTTCGCCTAGAAGCCAAGTCCGAGCGCGCCTTTGGCCTGGGGGCTACTGTCGGCGTTCTGGATACGGGGGTACCCAGACTTGCCTGCCTGCGGCCCACTACAAGGCTCCATCAGCGGCCTAGTACGCCCCAGCTTCAGCATCAACAGCTCAAGACCCTCGCGAGGGGCCAAGCCTCAGGAGGCGGACGACGCCAAGACCCCCGAGGGGATCGGCCTCCTCAGGCTGGCTCCCAAGGGGCGGAGAGTTCTATGCAAGGTGCAGCTCACGAGGCTTAGCTGACGTGGGCCATGACGACCAAGGCCAGGCGGGCGCCAGCAGGCGCAGAATGCCAGTTTCCCCTTTGGTGCAAAGGAGGCAAGCGGCAGGTGAGGAGTCCCGAGGAATCAGCCAAAGGTTTCCATTCTGGTGCAACAAGACCAAGACCGCCATGACGGTAGGACAAAGGTCATCGCCGAGCCCACCACAATGTCACGACTAGAGGCTTTTTGCAAGTGAAGACCACTTTAGTCAGGATAGGATGTACTTGTTGTCCTCCTTCAAATCTGGCCGTTGTGGGAACCCTTCCCGCCAACATTTGGAAAGAGGACCAAGGCCACTATAAATAGGACTTAGCCACCACCATAGAGGGGGGGATCAATCGGAATGGAGCGAAGCCATTCCTCCTCCACCAGCTCTCTTGAGCTCAAGAACACCTCACCTCCTGAGGATGTTCATCCACTGTATTAGTTCATCCTCAGCCCTTCGAGGCAATCGACCACAAAGCTGGAGTAGGGTATTACACCGCAAGGTGGCCCGAACAAGGATAAACTGTTGTGTCTCTCTGTTCATTCGAGCTCGACGTGCTAGGCTATGAGGATCGCGAGTAGGCAGGCTGGTTAGGTTGAGATATCTGCACGCACCCTAGAGTATGAACCTATAAAGGGTTTGCGGAACCTGAAATCCAACAGCCGTCGAGTCAACTATCTGGTCGATGCGGGGCAAAGGCAAATGATCTTTCGGGCAGGCCTGATTGATATGCTTAAAATCAATACACATACAAAAGTGAATCATCTTTCTTAGGGTCTCCCAGATGAACTCAGCAGCCAGGAGCCAAGCCACCTCCTCGACAATCGCCTTTCTCTTCTCAACGGCGGACCGTCGAAGATGCTCTTTGATTGGTTTTGCTTTTGGGTCGACATTTAAACGGTGCTCAGCCAGCCCCCTGGGTACACCTGGCATGTCAGAAGGTTTCCATGTCGAGATGTCCCAGTTCTCACAGAGGAGCTGGATGAGCGCAGCTTCCTATTTGCTGTCGAGTGTCGCCAATATGTGAGTCGGAGCTGCATTAGGGTCTTTCGGGTGGATATGGACAGTCTTGGTGTCTCCAGCCGACTGAAATTCAGATTCTGAAGCAGGCTTCTTGGATTGCAGCAAATCACTCGGATCTGCGGTTTTCTCGTACTACTGCATCTCTACGGCTGCCATCTGTTCATCTGCAATCTTGAAACCCTTCTGAAGGCACACTTCTGCCCTCTATCTATTCCCTGTGAATGTGATCACACCCTTGGGACGGCAGGATGAAGGTCATCACCGAGCCCACCGCAGCGTCATGACCATTGGCTTTTCGCAGGCGAAGACCACTTTAGTCAGGATAGGATGTACTACTTGTCCCCCATCAAATCTGGCCGTTGCGGAAGACGACCAAGGCCACTATAAATAGGACTTAGCCACCACCAAAGAGGGGGACGAATAGATTAGATCCCTTCTCGTCCAACCACCACACCAGCTCTCTTGAGCTCAAGAACACCTCACCTCCTTAGGCCAGTTCATCCACTGTACTAGTTCATCCTCAGCCCTTCGAGGCAATCCACCAAAAAGCTGGAGTAGGGTGTTACACCACGAGGTGGCCCGAACCAGGATAAACTAGTGTGTCTCTCTGTCCCTTTGAGCTCGACGCGCTAGGCTTAGGAAGATCATGAGTAAGCAGGCTGGGTAGGTTGAGATCTCCGCACGCACCCCAGAGTTCGAACCTATCAAGAGTTTGTAGAACCCAAAGTCCGACATAACCGGCTCCTCAATCTTTTCTTTAATAGGGGGAGGGGGTGCTATTTAAACCACTTCTCCTTAGGGAGATCAACATGAGTAGCAAATGTTTCACAAAAAGAGGCTACTATCTCTGACTCAAGTCCATATTTAGTGCTAAACTTGTGAAAAACATCAGTATCCATAAAAGATTTAACAAAATCAAACTTAAGTGTTATACCTGACTCATTACCTTTGTCGATTTCCGAATCTTCAGAGTTGCACTTAATTCTTTCAAGAAGGTCCCACCTGAATTCAATAGTTTTCTTCATAAAAGAGACGATCGAAGAAGAGTCGAGCATGGTTTGATCATCATGAGAAAGCCGACCATAAAATTTTTGTAAGATAATTTCCCTCTAGAGCTCATTATTGGGGCATGTATACATCATATACTTAAGCCTCCCCCAAGCTTGAGCGATAATTTCACCTTCACGAGGCCAAAAATTACATATATAATTCCAATCATGATGAACTAGATGCATAGGATATAACTTATGATGAAATTCCAATTACAATAGATTCCAATCCAAAGTTCCAATATCATCACCTAGCCTATACCACGTCAACGCTTTTCCCCCCAAAGATAAAGGGAGAACCTTCTTCTTAACTTCATCTCCAGTTAAACCCGCAAGCTTAAATAAGCCACACACTTCATCCACATTGATTAGGTGCATATCAGGATGTAATGTTCCATCTCCTGCAAAAGGATTAGCTAGCAGTTTCTCTATCATACCCGAAGGAATCTCATAACCAATATTTTCAGTAGGTGGAGTAGGTTGAGGGGAAAGTCTTTGTGCTTCCAATCAAGGTGAAGATACCATAAACAAACCCCTCAAAGGATTGTTTTCCATAGTAGCAAGTAACAGTAAATTCAGCATGTAATATAAAATTTTCCTTACCAAATTCAACTCACCAAAAGCGCTTCACTCATCGCCAACGGCGCCAGAAAAGATCCTATATGACCAACAAGTATATGGGATAAATCTAGTCCTTTTGATAATTAAGAGTGTCGAACCCAACGAGGAGCAGAAGGAAATGACAAGCGGTTTTTAGTAAGGTATTTTCTGCAAGCACTGAAATTATCGGTAACAGGTAGTTTGATAGCAATGTAAATTGTAACAAGTAAGAAGTAACAATTGTAACAATAGGTGCAGTAACGTAGCCCAATCCTTTTTGTAGCAAAGGACAGGCCGGAACAATCTCTTATAATAAGTAAAATGTTCTCGACGACACACGGGAATTTCATCTAGTCACTTTCATCATGTTGGTTTGATTCGCGTTCGTTACTTTGATAATTTTATATTTGGGTGGACCGGTGCTTGGGTGCGGATTTTACTTGAACAAGCCTCCCACTTCTGATTAACCCCTCTCGCAAGCATCCGTAACTGCAAAAGAAGAATTAAGATAAAATCTAACCATAGCATTAAACATGTGGATCCAAATCAGCCCCTTATGGAATAGCGCATAAACTAGGGTTCAATTTTCTGTCACTCTAGGAACCCATCATGTAATAACTACTTCACAATGCATTCCCTTAGGCCCAGAGATGGTGAAGTGTCATGTAGTCGACGTTCACATAACACCACTAAGGGAATCACAACATACATATCATCCAAATATCGAATGAATGCCAAATTCACATGATTACTTATGACAAGACTTCTCCCATGTCCTCAAGAACAAAAGCAACTACTCACAAATATTATTCATGCTCAAGATCAGAGGGATATTAAATTGCATAATAGATCTGAACAGATGATCTTCCACAAAATAAACCAACTAGCATAAACTACGAGATGTAATCACCACTACTAGCAACCCACAGGTACCAATCTGAGGTTTTGATACAAAGATTGAATACAAGAGATGAACTAGTGTTTGAGATGAGATGGTGTTGGTGAAGATGTTGATGAAGATTGGTCCTTTGATGATGAGAGGGTTGTTGTGATGACAATGGCTTCAATTTCCCCCTCCTAGAGGGAAGTTTCCCCAGTGAAATCGCTCCGCTGGAAAGCAAAAGTTCTCCTGTCCTAGTTCCTCCTCGAGGCAGCGACGCTCTATCCCAAAAATCCTTCCCTATTTTTTCTAGGGTAAATGGTCTCGTATACCAAAAGATGGGCACCAGAAGCTGGCCAGGGGCCCACCACCCACCAGGGTGCGCCTGGGGGGGTGGGTAGGTGCGCCTAGGTGCCTTGTGGGCACCTGGGTGGCCACCTATGGTACTTCTTTGTTCCATTATTTTTTATTTATTCCAAAATAAATCTCCATAAAATTTCAGCTCATTTGGAGATGTGTATCTCTGACATAGCTTTTCCAGGTCCAGAATTCCAGCTGTCGGCAAGCTCCCTCTCTCTGTAAACCTTGCATATTATGAGAGAAAAGGCATTAGAATCACTCCACCAAGTGTTATATTGCTGAAAAATACTATAAATAAAATTAGGAAAACATGATTCAAAATGGACGTATGAGGGCGCAAAATCCCGAGGACATGCCCCCCCCCACCGCCTTCTTTCGCTCCACCTTGGCCGCTATGTGGAAAATGCTCCTGAAGCTGGCCAAGGACAAGATCTCCAAGGAATTCGAGGACCGCAGCCTCGAGGACGGCTATGAAGCCCCCCCACCCCCACCCCGCTAAGAGATCTTACTCACAAGTTATCATTTCTGTCGTTTGAGGAGTAGATTTTAACGATTCTCTATGCTTGAAGCTTTGTAGAAGGGGCTGGCCTGGGTGTGCGATGCCCGGCTCCACTACCAGAGGAGCCCATCACCCACCTTCTTGCGGCGCTCTAAAGAGAGGAGCCACAAGTGATGGCCCGCAAAGGGACGAAGTCCTAGAAGGGCAAGACAAGTGCTAGGACCAGGGAGACTTCGGTCACCCGTTCCGAAGAGACCCACGCCTCTGCAACCCATGATGGCAACATGGAGGAGGGCGATGTTGAGGATATCCCTCCCCCGAAAGGGATGAGGGCATCGTCAGAGGACGCTGAGGCCGGCATACACCCCCAAGGCTCAAAGAGGCCACGGAGAACCTTGGCTAGAGCCGTCGGCAAGTTGCCGAAGAGAGTCGATCTCTCTGGCGACTCAGAAGAAGAGCTCCTTGCAATGGAAAGGAAGAAACTAGCGCCTTGAGGGTAATTCATCATCTTTATATCATGTCTTTTTATTTAACAAGGACTTTTAACAAGGGAGGGTTCACAAAGCATCTCTTCTTATGTAGTCCGCCAAGGGTGATCCCTAGTGGTTCCCCGAGTGGATTTCCATCCGCCAGCGGGACTCTAGAGCCCGCCATTCCTTCCCCAGCGCATGATTGGGTAGGGGAGGTGATATCCACTCTGGCCCCCGATGTCAACACGACGAGGGTCGAAGAGGTGGCTGTCGTGGCCGAGGTTGACACCTCAACCCAACAAGACAAGGGGGAGAAGCACCCCAAGGTCGTCGAAGAGGGGTTCGGCTAGTCATCGGTCCAGCCAATATCTGCTTTAACTCCACACTCACAGGTGGAGGCTACCCGGGCCGGCGCATCGGCGCCTAGGTCCGAGGTCATCCGTCCACCCCCACCAACTGCCCAAGGACAGGCAAGCGACGGGTGGATCGAGGAGGTGTAGGAGACCCTAAAGGGTTCCTCCATCAAGGAAGAGCATCGCGCCTTGATAGGTGCGGCACTGCAGGGCTTCCGGTCCACAGGGGGTAGCCTACATGAGGCTTTTAAGAGCCTCGTAATGAGCTTCGAGGTATGCTTCTTCCCCTTTATTTGGCAATTATTAAAGATTTATGCATCTGTTCGAAGACATGTTATCACAGCCTTCTAATGGCTTAGTGAGTGAGTAGCCCCCGAGCCTAAAGGTGGTTTCAAGAAACTAGCATTGGGGTCGTATGACTTAATAGGATCACGTCATGTAGCCCCTAGGTCTTTCGTTTTAAAGTAGACGTCCTGGGTCTTCAATTATTTTGACTGTGGGCTTTGTAATAAGGATTTCTATTGGCAGGTCTCGACCTTAGTTCTGAGCTCCGTCTCCGAGGAGATAGCGAACATGAAGCGAAAGCTCGAGAGGTCCCAGAAGGACCTCGACCTAGTGAACCAGAGATTCAAGAAGTCTCAAGGTAAGCAAGTCAAACGTACATGACATTTTACTAGGAGAAATAGGTTTTGCTGGATCAAAAACTAAGGCCAAACTGTCTTAATGATAGAAGCGTTAGCTGAGCTTGAGATGCTCAAGGCCGAGGTAAAAAAATCTCGGCAAGAGTCAAAGCAGCATGAAGCTACGGCCGCAAAGGCGGAGGAGGCCCAAGCCGTCGAGAAGCTAGCTGGGGACAAGGACCGGGCGCGGGTCCTTGAGGTCGAGGAGACCCTAAAGGGCGTGTTCGAGGCACGTGACAAGCTTCAAGCGGAGGGGCAGTGAATGAAGGAGGAGCTCAAAAAGGTCTAGCTTGCCCATGCCGACCTCAAGACCACGACACGAGCGGACCGTGAGGTGCTCCAGTAGTTGTAGCAAATCGCCTCAGGTAAGCAATACTTACTGCAGTGTGTATTTGGCAGCAAGGGGTGTGTCGAGCTCGCCCAGCTATGGAATTCCTAAGAGATCTTTGTGGATCTCCCACTGAATGTGGCGGATGCCGGTGTGCACTTTGACCAGGTGGAGAAGGCCTTCTGGGGACAATTCCCGGGTTCTCCGGTGTGGCAGCTACTAAACAATCGAATGAAGCAGCTGGCCGAGCTCCTTCGCATAGCGAGGCCGGCACTACAAGACCTTTGCGTCGTGTTGTGGCCTGCCGACGCCCTTCCGGGTAGCCTCTTCGGCCTTGTGATGCACCTGCGGGGGGCAGTCACACTGCTGATATCTGAAGGAAGTCTACGTGCTTTGAAGGAGCACGTTGGGCGTATGCTTGTGTGAAGACGCACTGGTGTAAGGTCAATGCAGTGGCTGTGGCCACAAGTCCTCCTTCGGACAAACCTCGCACCACAGAGCAGTTGTACTAGGGGTGGAGGAGGGAGCTCGGCTTACCAAGACCGCGTGTCTGAAGGACAATTTGTATTATTAGGTAGTACTTAGGAATGCCTAAGTTATGGAATGTATAGAACATTATCTTTTGCTTGAATGGCCATGGAGTTAAATTGCATATGTGTGTTTTTTTAATTATTTTTACCTCCTGGATGACTTTTTAAACTGAAAGTGGCCAGTCGTCGGCTTTAGCCCCCATGTAGTTTTATACAAAGGATGTTCTGCGATGCAGATTTGACCCTTAGTTGACGTCCTGGTGCCCGGAGGAGGTCTTCTACATATAGGAACGAGGCAATCTGATTATAGTGGCTTGAGAGCTTTCAAGTAGTTCTAGGAGTTTGACTGTGGGGACTGATGACCAGTCCACGGTATGGGAAGTGGCTGGCCCTTTAGGCCAGGTCTAAGCCAAGACACTCTTCGGCTCAAAACTAGAGCTCTTCTTTTTAACACAGTTGATCTCTATCGTCACATCGCTTAATGCGGTCTATGGATGGCCGACCAGTTTGCGCCGACCTAGATAGTCAGTTTTCCGCTTTCTCCACTAAGGTGCTTTCCCAATTAACCTGGTTGCACTATCGTAGTTTTTGCCCCGTTACACCCTTAGCCGAACTCATCGGGAACATAAGGGGTACACATAGGAGTCGGGTAACCCAACTATTGACCAGAGCTTAACTCTGAAACTGATGCATATAAAGCCAAAATCCAAGACGCCGCATACTTCGGACTTATAATACAATTGTACCTTTTTTTGAAGAACTTCTTCGTATCGCAGGGCCCATGCTTATAAAGAAATTCGATAAGGACCTTAAAGGGTACAATTTCTTTATTTCATAGTTTCAAGCCTTTACATGCCCAACTACAACAAGAGGAACTAAAAGAATACAATGTAAGACCAAAAGAAGGAAGAAAAAAATACAGGGCGGGTATTGACATCAGGCTTTTAGGAACCTGGGCTGCATCCTACCACACGTTTGTGCTTCTAGGCTATTGACCAGCTTGCAGTCATTGACGGTAGTGATTTAAGCAAGACTGCTGCAATCTTGGTCCTTTATGCGCTTTAGGCGTTTATTGGCTGAGCCCAATGAAGGAGGTCTTACAAGAGTCTGCTTGCATGGTTTAAGCCATGCTGATGAATTAGTGGTTGCCGGCTCTTTGATAGAGGCCTGCTGATATGAGGGCTCGAAGTCACGGTTGTCCTCACTCGACCCATTCTGGCGTGTTGGTGAGTTTTGGCTCCTTGGTGGCCCAGGGAATCTTGAGTGCGAAATTATGCACACTGGGGACATAGTGCCCCATCCAGAGGGGCACGCAAGGAGCCCATATCCCTATTTAGGGTACGGGGGTATGTGGACGAGGTCGATTTGTGCGGCCCGGGTGTGCTTCAAAGAGCTAGAAGCGTGTTTATCGCTATGGGTTGCCTCCTCGGATGCCTGTACCTCAGCTACAAAACCCGTGGCCTGCTCCTCAATCCGGAGCGAGCGCTCGGTGTCTCCATTGACTACTATAACAATGTTGGGTCCTAGCATTTTAAGCTTGATATAAGCATAATGCGGGACTACATTGAAGCGTGCGAAGGCAATGCACCCTAGGAGCGCGTGATATCCGCTTCGGAAGGGGACGATATCGAATATTAACTCTTTTCTTCTAAAGTTTTCGGGAGAGCCAAAGACTACCTCCAGGGTGATCGTTCTAGTGCAGCGGGCTTCGACGCCTGGGATAACACCTTTAACGATGGTGGTGCTTGGTTTGATTCGGGATGAGTTGATTCCCATATTCTAAATTGTGTCCTCATAAATGAGGTTGAGGCTACTGCCTCTGCCCATGAGGACGTGTGTCAGATGATAAGCACCGACAATTGGGTCCAGGACGAGTGCCGCTAATCCGCCGTGCCTTATGCTAGTCAGATGGTCATGTTTTTCAAACATGACCGGGCAAGCCGACCAGGGTTTGAACTACGGAGCCACTGGCTCCAATGCTCAGACATCCCGAGTACTCGCTTCCTCTCCTTTTTAGGGATGTGGGTAGTAGATCATGTTGACCTCGGTTACCTCGTCAGGAAACTTCTTTTGTCCTCCATTACTAGGATCCCGAGGTTCATCCTCGTCTTCATTGCGGTTTTGGAATTTACCTGGTCCCTCCGCCATGACCTTGTCGTCCTGTTTAAAGACCCGGCTATTCCTGTTAGTGTGGGTTGCTGGCTTGTCCTGGGTGCCATGGATTTGACATGGCCGATCCAGGATCCTGTCGAGCTGGCTAGGTCCATATTTGTTCCCTTTGAAGGGCTTCTTTTTGTGTCCGGATTTAGGTCCGGTGAACCCCGCGTTGACCACAGATTCTTCCATATCGTTTCGACCATTTGTATACCTGCGCTTATTTTTATTGCGCCTAGGTTTTCCATTGGCGTCGCATTTTTCTGAGGTGCCTGCTTTGCTGTTGTGAGAACTGTGTGCGAGCCAACTATCCTCTCCCTCACAGAAGCAAGTCATCAACGAGGCGAGGGCAGCCATTGTCCTTGGTTTATCCTGGCCAAGCTGACGGGCCAACCATTCATCCTGGATGTTGATCTTGAATGCGGTGATGGCCTCGGCTTCGGAGCAGTCTATGATCTGGTTCTTCTTGGTAAGGAACCTGTTCCAGAATTTCTGGGCTGATTCCCTTGGCTGTTGGGTGATGCGGTGATGACCCACAAGTATAGGGTATCAATCGTAGTCCTTTCGATAAGTAAGAGTGTCGAACCCAACGAGGAGTAGAAGGAAATGACAAGTCGTTTTCAGCAAGTTATTTTCTTCAAGCACTGAAACTGTCGGTAACAGATGGTTCGATAGCAAGATAATTTGTAACGAGCAAGTAACAGTAACGGTAAGTAAAGTGCAGCAAGGTAGCCCAATCCTTTTGTGGCAATGGACATGCCAAAACGGTCTCTTATAATAAGCAAAGTGTTCTTGAGGGTACATGGGAATTTCATCTAGTCACTTTCATCATGTTGGTTTGATTTATGTTCGCTACTTTAATAATTTGATATGTGGGAGGACCGGTGCTTAGGTGTTTTTCATACTTGAACAAACTTCCTACTTAAGATTAACCCCCTCGCAAGCACCCGCAACTACAAGAAACGTATTAAGATAAAAATCTAACTATAATATTAAACTTTTGGATCCAAATCAGTCCCTTACGAAGTAGCGCATAAACTAGGGTTTAAACTTCTATCGCTCTAGCAACCCATCATCTAATAACTACTCCACAATGAATTTCCTTAGGCCCAAAATGGTGAAGTGCCATGTAGTCGACGTTCACATGACACCACTAAGGGAATCACAACATACATATCATCAAAATATCAAACACATATAAAGTTCACACATGATTACTTGCAACATGACTTCTCCCATGACCTCAAGAACAAAAGTAACTACTCACAAATGATAATCATGTTCAAGATCAAAGGGGTATTAAATAGTATAATGGATCTGAACGTATGATCTTCCACCAAATAAACAATATAGTAATCAACAACAAGATGTAATCAACACTACTTGTCACCCATAAGTACCAATGTAAGAGTCGGTACAAAGATTGAACACAAGAGATGAACTAGGGTTTGAGAGGAGATTGGTGCTGTTGAAGATGTTGATGGAGAATGCCCTCCCAAAGATGAGAGGGCCGTTGGTGATGATGATGATGATGGTTTCCCCCTCCGGGAGGGAAGATCCCCCGGCGGAATCGCTCCGCTAGAGGGCAAATGTGCTCCTGCCCAAGTTCCGCCTCGAGACGGCGACACTTCGTCTCGAAAGTCCTCCCCTTTTTTTTTCTAGGTCAAAATGACTTATATACCAGAAGATGGGCACCGGAGGTGGGCCGAGGAGGGCACAATCCACCAGGGCGCGCCTGGGCTGCCTGGCGCGCCCAGGTGGGTTATGCCCACCTGGTGGTCCCCCTGTGGTACTTATTTGCTCCATTTTTTTATATAATGCAAAACAATTCTTCGTAAATTTTCAGCTCATTTGGAGATGTGCAGAATAGGTAACTCTGACGTAGCTTTTCCAGGTCTAGAATTCTAGGTGCCGACATTCTCTCTCTTTGTGTAGACCTTGCATATTATGCGAGAAAAGGCATTAGAATTACTCCATAAAGCATTATTATGCATTAAAACATTGTAAATAACAGTAGGAAAACATGATGCAAAAGCCTAAATCGAAAAACATGTACACATGCTTAGAGAGAGAGAGGTGTCGATATACGGACATAGAAGCATCGTGCATATTATTATAACAGCAACCAACTTTAACATAAGACTTTATCACAAAACTTTTATCATATAACTTCTCATGAACAAGTAATAATTCACCACAACATTGAATATAAAGCATAAACTCTATTGGAAACCAACAAACTATCTTATCAGTCAACTTTGCAACTACAATTCATCATCTTTTCAAAAAGGGTCACATATCGGAGCCTTTAGGCAAGTCCACATACTCAACCATCATATAATTTTCTATGGTTGTTAACACTCAACATACCGATGAACAAAATTTCAACCTAATACATGGAAAGATAGGGGCTTATAGTTTCGCCTCCCAACGTATTCACCTCAAGGGTGATGTCAACAATAATAACTCATGCCCTCATATCCAACTGGATATATGTTCCTCAATCTTTCCTCACCACATGATGCTTGCAAAAAGAGAAAATAAAAAGGACTAGGGAAGAATACTTTGACTCTTACATAGAATTAAATGCATAAAAGTAAAAGATAGGCCCTCCGCAGAGGGAAGCAGAGGTTGTCATGCGCTTTTTGGTTTGTATGCTCAATCTCTTAGTGCAAAATAATGTCATGTTACATTGCCCCTTATGATAGCAACCCTTATTATGCAGTCTACCACTTTTACTATTTTGCCATCACAAGTTCATACAACGCTGAATTTTCTCTTACACTAAATGATCCAACACATTTAGAAGCAATTTTTATTGCCTTATTGCACCGATGACAACTTACTTGAAGGATCTTACTCAATCCATAGGTAGGTATGGTGGACTATCAAAACTAGATTTTGGGTTTCAGGGTTTTTGGATGCACAAGTAGTATCTCTACTTAGTGCGGAATTTTTGGCTGGCAAAGATATTGAGCAAGCACCACATGCTAAAGGATCTATGACAATATAACTTCTATGTGAATATGAACAAACATAAATAATTACGTTGTCTTCCTTGTCCAACGTCAAAAAATTTGACACATAATATTAGTGGGGGCTCACAATCATAAAAGATGTCGAAGATAGTGTATTTTCATGTGAATCTTCTCTTCCCTTATTAATTCTTTCATGAGTTGCATCATTGACCAATGCTATGTTTGTCAATCTCCAACAAATTTTACCAATTATACTTTTACTTATGTAATGTCATTACTTACCATAAGATTAGCATATGATCTTTTTCATTTATTTTACTTTCTTTTTATTGAAACAAAAGAGTAAAGAAACAAAACTTGAACTACTCTTCATTATATATCTCGCACACGATTATATAGATAGGTAGATCACTAAGCAAGCACTCGAAAAGAAAGGATCGAACTGAACTTTTATTGAACTAAACCAATGGATGACTAAAGATCAAATTAAAAATAGGTAAAGGCAAAGATAGTGGTGGTGATACGGTACCGGGGCACCTCCCCCAAGCTTGGCACAATCCAAGGGAGTGACCATACCATGAACTCAAGTCTCCTTTGGTGGTGAAGAAGGAGGTGCTGATGATGAGGTTGTAATGTTTCCTAATATAATCATGAGTAGCTCCCTCAAGCCTTGAATCTCTCGAAGGACTCGATGAAGTAACTCGGTGTTTTTCTCCACTTTATCCATAATGTGTTTATTCTCTGGGCCCCAAGAGTTTGTTCCTGCATTACTTTCTCTTGGGAGAGGTATGTCCCAATTTGACGGTAGGTGCACACGAGGAGTATTCTTGAACCCATAATTGTGAATCAAATTGTAAAAATTGTTTCGATGTAACATGTGTAAAGGCCTCAACGGAGGGAGTTCTTCCTGCACTTTGGGGCTCTCTTGGCTGTTTGTTAGTCTCATGGCCTCATGGGGATTGGGACGAGTGGAGATGCCGGCTAGTGTGCCCCTCTCGGAGGCTGGAGGGTGAACTCCAAGTAAGTTCCCCTCATCCTCCTCCATGGTAGCATCCTCAATTCCCTCTCCCTCAAGCTCCTCGTGTATCAACCAATCATCATCTTCCACGTTGTTGGAGGAGGGGAAAGACATGATGCTAGCTCAATGGATCTGATAGAAAGACAGCAAGAAAAAGGAACAGAAGATTTCTCTATGATATGGTGGTCAATAAGTTCAGGGGGTATATAAAGATTTTTTTAATATTGGGAAACAAGCAACCGGGAGGAAAATGGAGTCAGGAAGGTTCCTGAGGTGGGCACAACCCACCTGGGCGCGCCAGGGGGCCCAGGCATGCCCGGGTGTCTTGTGCCCTCCTCGGTTGCCTTCCTGGTTGTTTCATATTTTCCTATTTTTTGTAATATCCCAAACTGACAGAATTTTTTTTGCGTATTTTTCGGAGTCCGTTTACTCACCGTATTACATACCTCCTATTTTTTCACGATTTTGGATTGCTCCGAAAGGTTTCTTTTATGTGCTCCTCTGGTGTCATGGTTTGAATAATATATATCTTTCAACATTAATATGCGTACCTAAGATATAGTGCTTAATTCTTTGGTCATTAACAACCTTCGGGTTAGTACCTTCGGCATTATTGATCTCGACAGCTCCAGAGCAATAAACCTCTTCAATAACATACGGTCCTTCCCATTTAGAGACAAGTTTTCCTGCAAAGAATCTGAAACAAGAGTTGTACAAAAGAACATATTCTCCAACTTTTAATTCCCCTTTTGGATTCTTTTGTCATGCCATCTTTTAACTTTTTCTTTAAACAGTTTGGCATTTTCATAAGCTTGGGTTCTCCATTCATCTAAAGAGCTAATATCAAATAACCTCTTTTCTCTGGCAAGTTTAAAATCATATTTGAGTTATTTAATTTCCCAATATGCTTTATGTTCTAACTCAAGAGGCAAATGACAAGCTTTTCCATAAACCATTTTATAGGGAGACATACCCATAGAATTTGTATATGTTGTTCTGTAAGCCCAAAGTGCGTCATCTAATTTCTTAGACCAATTCTTGGACCTATTGATAGTTTTTTGTAATATTAGTTTTATTTCTCTATATCTAAGTTCAACTTGACCACTAGATTGAGGATGATAAGGCGATGCAATTCTATGGACAACATCATATTTAGAAAGCATTTTACGGAAAGCACCATGAATAAAGTGTGAACCACCTTCAGTCATTAAATTTCTAGGGACTCCAAACCTTGGGAAAATAACTAATTTAAGCATTTTAATGGAAGTGTTATGATCATCACTACTGGTTGGAATAGCTTCTACCCACTTGGTAACATAATCAACATCAACCAAAATATGTGTACACCCATTATATGAAGGAAAAGGTCCCATATAATCAAAACCCCAAACATCAAACGGTTCAACAACAAGTGAATAATTCATAGGCATTTCTTGACGCTTACTAATATTACAACTTCTTTGACATTCATCACAAGATAAAACAAAGTTACGGGCATCCTTGAAGAGAGTAGGCCAATAAAAACCAGATTACCAATACCTTATGAGCAGTTCTATCTCCCACATGATACCCTCCATAAGCTTTGAAGTGACATTTCCATAGGATTTGTCCTATTCATGCTCAGGTACACACTTTCTAATAATACTATCTACACCTTCTTTATAAAGATGTGGGTCATCCCAAAAAGTAATGTCTTAAATCATAGGCTGAATTTTTTCTTTTTTTGGTATGTAAAACTAGGTGGTATGTATTCAACAACAATATAATTAGCATAGTCAGCATACCAAGGAGTATTATGAGAAACATTTATTGCAGCTAGTTGTTCATCAGGAAAGCAATCATCTATAGATAGTGGGTCATCAAGAATATTTTCTAACCTAGACAAGTTATCAGCTACGGGGTTGTCCGCTCCTTTTCTATCAGTGATATGTAAATTATATTCTTGCAGCAAGAGAACCCATCTAATGAGTCTAGGTTTAGCATCTTTCTTTTCCATAAGATATTTTATAGCAGCATCATCAGTGTGAACAATTAGTTTGGAATCAACAATGTAGGATGTGAATTTATCACAAGCAAACACGACTGCTAAAAATTTATTTTTCAGAAGTAGCATAATTTCTTTTGGCAATGTCTAGAGTTTTGCTGGCATAATGAATAACATTCAATTTCTTATCAACTCTTTGTCCTAGAACATCACCTACATCATAATCACTAGCATCACTCATAATTTCAAAGGGCAAGTTCCAGTCGGGTGGTTGAACAATAGGTGCGGTAGTTAAGGCTTTCTTATGTGTTTCAAAGGCTTCCACACAATCATCATCAAAAACAAATGGAACATCCTTTTGTAAAAGATTTGTAAGAGACCTACAATTTTTAGAAGTCTTTAATAAACCTCCTACAAAAACCAGCATGACCGAGGAAACTACGAATACCTATGATATCTCGGGGACATGGCATTTTCTCAATTGCGTCAACTTTAGCTTTATCCACTTCAATACCTCATTCAGAAATTTTATGCCCCAAGACAATACCTTCATTAACCATAAAGTGTCACTTCTCCCAATTCAAGGCAAGATTAGTTTGCTCACATCTCTGCAAAACTTTATCAAGGTTGCTCAAGCAATCATCAAAAGATGTTCCATAAACAGAAAAAATAACCCATGAAAACCTCAACAATCTTTTCACAAAAATCAGAGAATATAGCAGTCATACATCTTTGGAAGGTAGCGGGTGCATTACATAAACCAAACGGCATACATCTAAAAGCATAAGTTCCAAAAGGGCAAGTAAAGGTGGATTTCTCTGGATCGCGTTGTGAAACAGGTATTTGAGAGAAACCAGAATATCCATCAAGAAAGCAAAAGTGTGTATGCTTAGACAACCTTTCTAGCATTTGATCAATAGAAGGCAGAGGGCAATGATCTTTTCTAGTTGCTTTATTTAGTTTTCTAAAATCAATTACCATTCTGTATCCAGTAACAATTCTTTGTGGAATAAGCTCATTTTTATCATTAGGAACAACGGTAATACCTCCCTTCTTAGGGACACAATGAATGGGACTTAACCATCTACTATCAGCTATAGGATAGATTATACCTACTTCCAGAAGCTTTAATATTTCAGTTCTTACCACTTCTTTCATTTTAGGTTTCAAACATCGTTGATGATCAACAACGGGTTTGGCATCAGGTTCCATATTAATCCTGTGCTGATAGAGAGTGGGACTAATGCCCTTAAGATCATCAAGAGTATATCCAATAGCAGCACAGTGCTTCTTCGGAGTTTTAAGTAATCTTTCTTCTTCATGTTTTAAATGGTTAGGAGTAATAATAACATGATATATCTTTTTCTCATCAATATAAGCATATTTTAAAGTGTCAGGAAATTGTTTTAATTCAAACACATGATCACCTTTAGGTGGAGGAGGACCTCCAAGAGTTTCAATAGGCAAGTTATGTTTGAGTAGGGGTCATTGTTCAAAGAAGATATTATCTATTTCATTTCTTTCAGGCATATGTATATCATTTTCATGGTCTAGCAAATATTGTTCTAGTGGGTCACTAGGAGGCGCGACAATAGAAGCGAGACCAATTTTTTCATCCGTACTAGGTAACTCTTTCTTATGAGGTTGTCTATTAAACTTGGAAAAACTAAATTCATGAGACTCATCACCAAAGCTAACACTGACAGTTTGTTTATGACAATCTATAGGAGCATTGACAATGTTCAAGAAAGGTCTACCAAAGATAATGGAACAAAATTTATCTTTTGAGTAACCAAGAACTAGAAAATCAGTAGGGTATTTTATTTTCCCACACAAGACTTCAACATCTTTAACAATCCCAAGTGGTGTGATGGTGTGTCTATTGGCAAGTTTAATAGTAACATCTATGTGTTCTATTTTTGTGGGTGCTATGTCATTCATAATTTATTGATATAAGGTAAAAGGAATAACACTCATGCTAGCACCTAAATCACAAACACCATGATAACAATGATCTCCTATTTTAACTAAGACAACAGGCATGCCAACAACAGGTCTATGTTAGTCTTTTTCATTAGGTTTGGCAATTCTAGCAGCTTCATCACAGAAGTAAATAACATTCCCATTAATATTTTTTGCCAGGAGAACTTTAACCATAGCAATACTAGCTAGGTTCCACTTTAATTTGCTCAGCAGGTTTAGGTGCTCCAATATTACTTTTGCGAACAACAGTTGAAACCTTAGCATGTTCCTTTATCCTAACAGGGAAAGGTGGGTTTTCAATATAAGCAGTAGGCACAACTGGATCAACATTGTAAATAATAGTTTCATCTTTAGCTATGACCGGTTCTTTCATTTCTTCTTTAATTGGTGGGTGATACTTGTACCACTTCTCTCTAGGGAGATCAACATGAGTAGCAAAAGATTCACAGAAAGAGGCTACAATCTCAGAATCAAGGCCATATTTATTGCTAAACTTTTGAAAAGCATATTTATTCATAAAATATTTAACACAATCAAACTTGAGCTTAATACCCGACTCTTTACCTTCATCGAGTTCCCAATCTTCAGAATTGTGTTTAACTCTTTCCAAAAGATCCACCTGAATTCAATAGTCTTCTTCATAAAAGAACATGTACAAGAAGTATCGATCATGGATTGATCATCACGAGAAAGCCGAGCATAAAATTCTGAATAATAATTTCTCTTGAGAGCTCATGATTGGGGCATGAATATAACATTGAATTAAGCCTCCCCCAAGCTAGAGCAATACTTTCCCCCAATGCTTTTCCCTTCAATGATAAAGGGAAAACCTTCTTATTAGCTTCGTCTCCGGATAAACCTGCAAGCTTAAATAATCCACAAATCTTATCCACATATGTCAAATGCATATCAGGATGTTTAGTTCCATCTCCCGCATAAGGATAAGCTAGCAGTTGTTCTATCATACCCGAAGCGATTTCATAACCAATATTTTCAGTACATGTAGTAGGTTGAGGGGCAACTAATTGTGGTTCCGGTCGAGGTGAAGATAATCCGAACAAACCCAATCAATGGATGATTCTCCATAGTAACAAGTGACAATAAATTTCAGCACGTAGTAACAATTTTTGCTTACCAATTTCCACTTACCAACAACGCTTACTCCTTGGCACTAATGCCAAAAAAGAGCCTTCATGACCTAGAAGTATAAGGGATCAATCATAGTCCTTTTGATAAGAGTGTCGAACCCAACAAGGAGCAGAAGGAAATGACAAGTGGTTTTCAACAAGGTATTTTCTGCAAGCACTAAAATTGTCGGTAACAGATAGTTTGGTAGCAAGATAATTTGCAATGAGCAAGTAATGGTAATGGTAAATAAAGTGCAGCAAGGTATCCCAATCCTTTTCTGGCAAAGGACAAGCCAAAATGGTCTCTTATGATAAGCAAAGCATCATTGAGGGTACACGGGAATTTCAGCTGGTCACTTTCATCATGTCGGTTTGATTTGTGTTTGCTACTTTGATAATTTGATATGTGGGTGGACCGGTGCTTATGTCTTGTTCTTGCTTGAACAAATCTCCTACTAATGATTAACCCCGCTCGCAAGCATCCGCAACTACGAGAAACATATTAAGATAAAAATCTAACTATAGCATTAAACTTTTGGATCCAAATCAGCCCTTTACGAAGTAGCGCATAAACAAGGGTTGAAGCTTCTGTCATTGTTGCAACCCATCGTCTAATAACTACTCCACAATGCATTCCCTTAGGCCCAAATATGGTGAAGTGCCATGTAGTCGACGTTCACATCACACCACTAAGGGAATCACAACATACATCTCATCAAAATATCGAACACATATCAAGTTCACATGATTACTTGCAACATGACTTCTTCCATGACCTCAAGAACAAAAGTAACTACTCACAAATGATAATCTTGATCAAGAACAGAGAGGTTTTAAATAGCATAATAGATCTGAACATATGATCTTCCACCATATAAACCATATAGTAATCAACTACAAGGTTTAATCAATACTACTAGTCACCCACAAGTACCAATCTAAGATTCCGGTACAAAGATTGAACACAAGAGATGAACTAGAGTTTGAGAGGAGATGGTGATGTTGGAGATGTTGATGGAGACTGCCCTCCAAAAGATGAGAGGGTTGTTCGTGATGATGATGACGATGATTTCCCCCTCCGGGAGGGAAGTTCCCCCCGGCGGAATCGCTCCGCTAGAGGGCAAAAGTGCTCCTGGCCAAGTTCCGCCTCGAGATGGCGGCACTTCATCCTGAAAGTCCTGCCCTTATTTTTTCTTGGTCAAAATGACTTATATACCAAAAGATGGGTACCGGAGGTTGGCCAAGGAGGGAACAACCCACCAGGGCGCGCCTGGGCTGCCTGGCGCGCCCAGGTGGGTTGTGCCCACCTGGTGGGCCCCCTTTGGTAGTTACTTGCTCCATATTTTTTTATATAATCCAAAACAATTTTCCGTAAATTTTGAGCTCATTTGGAGATGTGCATAATAGGTAACTCTGACGTAGCTTTTCCAGGTCCAGAATTCCAGCTGTTGGCATTCTCCCTCTTTGTGTAAACCTTACATATTATGAGAGAAAAGGCATTAGAATTACTCCATAAAGCATTATTATGCATAAAAACATTATAAATAACAGTAGGAAAACATGATGCAAAATGGACGTATCACGCGACTGAGGTCGTCGGCGTCTGGAGGCCGGACGTATGTGCCCTAGAAGTTTGCTCTAAAGGAATCTTCTAGGGCCTCCCAGCTGCCAATTGAGTGAGGAGGCAGGATGTTAAGTCAATGCCTTGCTGACCCCTTTAGTTTGAGCAGCAAATATTTAATGGCGTGATGATCATCTCCATTGGCCATGTGTATGTCGCCAAGGAAGTCCTCAATCCATACTATCGTATCGGTAGTGCCATTGTATTATTCTATATTGATGGGCTTGAATCCTTCGGGGAATTGATGTTCCATCACACTGTTTGTGAAACAGATCGGGTGAGGCAGACTTAGAACTGAGGAGTGAATTTTCCCTTGAAGAGGAAAGGGCGATGCAGTAAAGGTATCAATCTAGTAGGAGGCACAAGCAAGTCCCCAATATATGCACTTGCACAACCTAACAAACACTTGCACACAACGCGAAAAAGGGTTGTAAATCCCTTCTAGGTCACGAATAAGAGTGTGATCTGATATAGATAGGTATAAAAGATAAATAAAAGAGCAAACTAAAGTAAATATGAATAAATTGCAGCAAGGTATTTTCGGGGTTTTTGGTTTATACATCTTAAAATATATGATGGAAATAGACCCGGGGGCCATAGGTTTCACTAGAGGCTTCTCTCTTGAAAGAAAACATACGGTGGGTAAACAAATTACTGTCGAGCAATTGGTAGAAAAGCGTGTATTTATGACGATATCTAAGGCAATGATCGTGAATATAGGCATCACGTCTGTGACAACTAGACCGAAACGATTCTACATGTAGAGGGATAAACTCATGTAATATGATATAAACCCCATCTTTTTATCCTTGATGGCAACAATACAATACATGCCTCGCTACCCCTTCTGTCACTGGGTGAGGACACCGCAAGATTGAACCCAAAATTACGCACCTCTCCCTTTGCAAGCAAATCCAGTCTAGTTGGCCAAACCAAACCGATAGTTCAAAGAGAAATACAAAGAGAGAGAAGAAGCCATCGGATCTCAACAAATACACCACAAAAAGGTATTACATCGGATAGGTCTCCAAGAACATCGAGGAGAACATTGTATTGAAGATCAAAGAGAGAAGAAGCCATCTAGCTACTAGCTATGGACCCGTAGGTCTGTGGTAAACTACTCACGCTTCATCGGAAGGGCAACAAGGTTGATGTAGAGGCCCTCCGTGATTGAATCCCCATCCAGCAGGGTGCCGGAAAAGGCCCCAAGATGGGATCTCATGGGAACAAAGGCTTGCGGCGGAGCAAAAGTATTTTCGTGGATGCTTCTGGCATAGGGAGAATATTTGATGATTTATAGTACTGAGATTAGGATTAGGAGACCCCCGAGGGGCCCACAAGCCTAGGGGGCGCCCCCCTAAGGCACGCCCCTAGGGCTTGTGGTCACCTCGTGTGTCTTCTGGCCTCCTCCCGAAGCTTCCTAGGTTTCTTGTGGTCCAAGAAAAACCATCGTAAAGTTCTATTCCGTTTGCACTCCATTTGATATTCCTTTCTTCTATAAAACTCAAAAACAAGGGAAAAACATAAACTGGCACTGGGCTCTGGGTTAATAAGCTAGTCCCAAAAATAATATAAAATGGCATATTAATCCATATAAAACATCCAAAATAGATAATATAATAGCATGGAACAATCAACAATTATAGATACGTTGGAGACGTATCAAGCATCCCCAAGCTTAATTCCTGCTCATCCTCGAGTAGGTAAATGATAAAAACAGATTTTTTTTGATGTGGAATGCTATCTAACGTATTAATCAATGCAATTTTCTTTATTGTGGAATGAATGTTCAGATCTATAAGATTCAAAACAAAAGTTTAATATTGACATAAAAACAATAATACTTCAAGCATACTCATAAAACAATCATGTCTCAAAATAACATGGCTAAAGAAAGTTACCCCTACAAAATCATATAGTTTGGCTATGATCCATCTTCATCACACAAAGTATTTCATCACGCACAACCCTGGTATTAGTCAAGCAATTGTTTCATACCTTAGCATTCTCAAACTTTTTCAATTTTCATGCAATACATGAGCGTGCGCCACGGGTATAGCACTATAGGTGGAATAGAATACGGTGGTTGTGGAGAAGACAAAAAGAAGGAGAAAGTCTCACATCAACTAGGCAAATCATTGCACTATGGAGATGCTCATCAATTGATATCCATGCAAGTGAGTAGGGATTGCCATGCACCGGATGCACTAGAGCTATAATTCTATGAAAGCTCAAAAAGAAACTAAGTGGGTGTGCATCCAACTTGATTGCTCATGAAGACCTAGGGAAATTTGAGGAAGTGCATTATTGGAATATACAAGCCAAGTTCTACAATGAAAAATTCTCACTAGTATATGAAAGTGACAAAATAGGAGACTCTCTATCAGGAAGAATATGGTGCTACTTTGATGCACAAGTGTGGAAAAATGATAGTAACATTGTCCCTTCTCTCTTTTCTCTTATTTTTCTCTCTTTTTGTTTGGGATTTTTGGCCTCTTTTATTTTTTTATAAAGTCTGGAGACTCATCATAACTTTTTTTGAGGGAATCATAGCTTCCATCATCCTTTCCTCACATGGGACAATGCTCTAATAATGATGATCATCACACTTTTCTATACTTACAACTCAATACTTAGAAAAAAATATCACTCTATATGAAAGCCTCCAGCGGTGTACCGGGATGTGCGGTAATCAAGAGTGACATGTATAAAAATATGCACGGTAGCCTTGCCACAAATACTATGTCAACTACATGATCATGCAAAGCAATATGACAACGATGGTATGTGTCATAATAAATGAAACGATGGAAGTTGCATGGTAATACATCTTGGGATGGCTATGGAAATGCCATAATAGTTACATATGCTAGCTATTTTGAGGAAGAGTATACGATGGGTTTAATGCACCGGCTAAAGTTGCGCGGCACTAGAGAGGCTAGCAATAGTGGAAGGGTGAGAGTGCGTATCATCCATGGACTCAAAATTAGTCATAAAGAATGCACATACTTATTTCAAAAATTTATTAGCCATCAAAACAAAGTACTACACGCATGCTCCTAGGGGAGAGGTTGGTAGGAGTTAACTATCGCACGTTCCCCACCTCCACACAAAGGATGACAATCGAAAAATAAATCATGTTCCGACTTCATCACATAACGGTTCACCATACGTGCATGCTACAGGAATCACAAATTTTAATACAAGTATTTTTACCAATCCACAATTACTCACTAGCATGACTCTAATATCACCATCTTTGTATCTCAAAACAATTGCAAGGAATCAAACTTCGCATATATTCAATGCTCTTTATATGAAAGTTTTTATTATATCCCTCTTGGATGCCCATCATATCATGACTAAATTGATAACCTAACCAAATTACCATGCTGTTAAAAGACTCTAAAAATAATATAAGTGAAGCATGAGAGTTCATAAATTTCTATAAAATAAAACCACCACCATGCTATAAAAAGATATAAGTGAAGCACTAGAGCAAACTACCTAGCTCAAAAGATATAAGTGAAGCACATAGAGTATTCTAATAAATTCACGATTAATGTGTGTCCCTCTCAAAAGGTGTGTACAGCAAGGATTATTGTGGCAAACTAAAAATCAAAGACTCAAATCATACAAGACGCTCCAAGCAAAGCACATATCATGTGGTGAACAAAAATATAGCCTCAAGTAAATTTACCGATGGATTGAAGACGATAGAGGGGATGCCAACCGGGCATCCCCAAGCTTAGATGCTTGGTTGTCCTTGAATATTACCTTGGTGTGCCTTGGGAATCCCCAAGCTTAGGCTCATGCCACTCCTTATTCCATAGTCCATCAAATTTTTACCCAAAACTTTAAAACTTCACAACACAAAACACAACACAAAACTTGCAAGATCTGTTGGTATAATAAAATAAATCACCAATTTACGTACTATTGTGTACTCATTCTAAATTTATATTGGTGTAATATATACTGTATTCCAACTTCTTCATGGTTGATACCCCCCAATACTATGCATAGATTCATCAAAATAAGCAAACAACACATAGAAAACAGAGTCTGTCAAAAATAGAACAATCTGTAGTAATCTGGAGACTTTGTATACTTCTGTAACTCCAAAAAATCTGAAAAATTAGGACACCCTAGTAAATATGTATATAAATATCATGTAAAACATTCAGAATTTTATCGCGGTTAGATGAATTTAAACAATTCTACTACGGGACGCAAAAGTTTCTGTTTTTTAGCAAGATCAAATCAACTATCACCACAGACCATCCCAAACGTCTTACTTGGGTTAAACACTAATTAAAACACCTAGACACAATTACTACAGAAGTAATAATGTGTATTTATTGAAAAACAGAACCAGAAACAAACAAGACACAAAATAAAATTGGGTTGGCTCCCAACAAGCGCTATTGTTTAATGCCCTTAGCTAGGCATAAAACATAGATCTAGGTATTGTCATATTTGTTATGCAATTCTTCAATTGCACATTATGACACCTAGGAGATTCTTTGGGTTTATTTATAATCACACTCCTAGGTAGGAAATCAACAAATTCACTTGTAGCAATTGGTTCTTCAATGATATTGATAAAGCTAGGGTGAACCTTATCTTCTTAAGATATTTGTTCCCTTTACAAGATGATTCACCCTTATTTTTAGAAACATAGACAAAACTTAGTAGCTTTGGTAGGAGGAAAATTTGGAGTAGTTTTAAAACAGGCAAAAGCGGAACTCAAGTTGGTAATAATATCTTCTAACTTATCGAATCTAGTAGAACCTTGCTCTACTTTCTCATTAACTATATGTTCCTTTTCCTTTAGATTCTTTAAAGTGATTCCTACCTTTGATCCAATTTGAGTAATATGATTATGGATCTTCTTATGCATATTTTCAATAAGTTCTACGGTAAATTTTATTCTCAGTAATATGAAGGCTTTGCATCACATGTTCCAAAGTTAAAACTGTTTCAGTAACCATGAGTGGTGGTGAGCCTACCAAATCTATCATAGCATTACAAGAATCCAACGTATGGTTACCCAGGAAATTACCTCTAATAATAGTATCTAGCACATATCCATACCAAATAGTAACACCCACATAAAAATTACGATGGAGAACAATGCTGGATTGCTTACGAGTGGATCTATTTTGAGCATTGCAAATTCTATACTAAGCATCTTTTAAATTTTCTCCCTCACTTTGTTTAAAGTTGAAAACCTCACTTTCAGGGGTACTAATAATGATCGGAGGACTAGCCATGATAGAAAACAAGCGATCTAGCACACAAGCAAACAAGAAGCAAACGAAAAGATGAACGAAAGAGGGGCAAGTAAAAAGGCAAATATTTTTGTATTTTTCTAAAAACGTTTTGGAAATTGAGAGGCAACTAGAAACTAATGTAAGTGCAAGAGATGAGATTTTATGATGTGTACTTGGTAGGCTTGATGTAGAACCTTCCCGACAACGGCGCCAGAAATTCTTCCTGCTACTTCTTGAGCTTGCGTTGATTTTTCCCTTGAAGAGGAAAGGGTGATGTAGCAAAGTAGAGATAAGGATTTCCCTCCGTTAAGAACCAAGGTATTAATCTAGTAGGAGGCACAAGCAAGTCCCCAATATATGCACCTGTACAAACTAACAAACACTTGCACACAACGCGAAAAAGGGGTTGTCAATCCCTTCATGGTCATGAACAAGTGTGAGATACGATAGAGATAGGTATAAAAGATAAATAAAAGATAAAACTAAAGTAAATATAAATAAATTGCAGCAAGGTATTTTTGGGTTTTTCGGTTTATAGATCTGAAAATATATGATGGCAACTAGACCCGGGGGCCATAGGTTTCATAGAGGCTTCTCTCTTGAAAGAAAACATTAGGTGGGTAAACAAATTACAGTCGATCAATTGATAGAAAAGCGTGTAGTTATGACGATATATAACGCAATGATCGTGACTAGACGACACAAATCAAACCAACATGATGAAAGTGACTAGATGAAATTCCCGTGTACCCTCAAGAACGTTTTGCTTATATAAGAGACTGTTTTTGCCTTTCCTTTGCCTCAAAAGGATTGGGCTACCTTTCTTCAATTTTTTTACCGTTACAGTTACTTGCTCATTACAAATTACCTTGCTATCAAACCACTCGTTACTTATAATTTCAGTGCTTGCAGACACTACCTCGCTGAAAATCGGTTGTCATTTCCTTCTGCTCCTCGTTGGGTTAGACACTCTTACTTATTGAAAGGACTACAATTGATCCCCTATACTTGTGGGTCATCAAGGTATTTTCTGGTACCGTTGGCGGGGAGTGAAGCACTCTTGGTAAATGGAAATCGGTAAGAAAAAATTATTTCTACATGCTGAAATTTATTGTCACTTGTTACTATGGAGAACAATACTTTGAGGGGTTTGTTCGAGGTATCTTCACCTCGACCGGAACAACAATCAATTACCCCTCAACCTACTACACCTACTGAACAGATTTGTTATGAAATTCCTTCGATTATTATAGAATAACTGCTAGCTAATCCTTATGCAGGAGATGGGACCGAACATCCTGATATGCACTTGACATATGTGGATGAAATTTGTGGATTATTTAAGCTTGCAGGTTTACCTGGAGATGAAGCTAAGAAGAAGGTTTTCCCTTTATCTTAGAAGGGAAAAGCATTGGCATGGTATAGGCTATGCGATGATATTGGATCCTGGAATTGGAATCGATTGAAATTGGAATTTCACCAAAAAATTTATCCTATGCATCTAGTTCATCATGATCGGAATTATATATATAATTTTTGGCCTCGTAAAGGAGAAAGTATCTCTCTAGCTTGGGCGGAGGCTTAGGTCAATGTTATATTCATGCCCCAATCATGAGCTCTCAAAAGAAATTATTAATCAGAATTTTTATGCTCGACTTTCTCATGATGATCGATCCATGCTTGATACTTCTTGTACTGGTTCCTTTGTCAAGAAGACTATTGAATTAAGATGGGACCTTTTATAAAGAATTAAGCGCAACTCTGAACATTGGGAACTCGACCAAGGTAAGGAGTCTAGTATTAAGCTTAAGTATGATTGTGTTAAATCTTTTATGAACATTGATGCTTTTCAAAAGTTTAGCACTAAATATGGACTTGACTGTGAGATAGTAGCCTCCTTTTGTGAATCATTTGCTACTCATGTTGAACTCCCTAAGAAGAAGTGGTTTAAATATCACCCGCCTATCAAAGAATAAATTAAAGAACCGGTAATAGCTAAAGATGAAACTATTATTTATAATGTTGACCTACTTGTTCCTACTGCTTATATTGAAAAACCACCTTTCCCGGTTAGGATAAAGGAACATGCTAAAGTTTCAACTGTGGTCAACAAAAGTTATATTGGAACTTCCAAACCTGCTGAAGAAATCAAAGTAGAACCTAGTGTTGCTATGGTTAAAGATCTCTTGGTTGAAAATATAGATGGGCATGTTTTTTACTTCTGCGATGAAGCTGCTAGAATTGCCAAACCCGATGAAAAAGATAAACATAGACCTGTTGTTGCATGCCTGTTGTCTCAGTTAAAATAGGAGATCACTATTATCATGGTTTACGTGACATAGGTGCTAGTGTGAGTGATATTCCTTTTACCTTATATGAAGAAATTATGAATGATATAGCACCCACTGAAATAGAAGACATAGATGTTACTATTAAACTTGCTAATAGAGGCACCGTCACACCACTTGGGATTGTTAGAGATGTTGAAGTCTTGTGTGGGAAAATAAAATACCCTACTAATTTTCTTGTTCTTGGTTCCCAACAAGATGAATTTTGTCCCATTATCTTTGGTAGACCTTTCTTGAACACCGTTAATGCTAAAATAGATTGTGAGAAATAAAATGTCGGTGTTACTTTTGGTGATGGCTCTCATTAGTTTCATTTTTCCAAGTTTAGTAGAAAACATCATAAGAAAGAATTGTCTAGTAAGGATGAAATAATTGGTCTTGCTTCTATTGTCGTGCCTCCTACTGATCCTCTAGAACAATATTTGCTTGACCATGAAATGATATGCATCTGCATGAAAGAAATGAAATAGATAAAATTTTCTTTAACAACGTCCTCTGCTTAAACACAATTTGCCTATTGAAACTCTAAGAGGTCCTCCTCCACCTAAAGGTGATCCTGTGTTTGAATTAAAACAATTACCAGACACTTTGAAATATGCTTATCTTGATGAGAAAAAGATATATCCTGTTCTTATTAGTGCTAACCTTTCAGAACATGAATATGTAAGATTATTGAAGGTTCTGATGAAGCACCGAGCTGCCATTGGATATACTCTTGATGATTTAAAGGGAATTAGTCCCACTCTCTATCAGCACAAAATTAATATGGAACCTTATGCCAAACCTGTTGTTGATCACCAACGATGTTTAAATCCCAAAATGAAAGAAGTGATAAGAATAAAAATATTGAAGCTTCTGGAGGTAGTTGTAATCTATACTATAGCTGATAGTAGATGGCTAAGTCCTGTTCATTGTGTCCCTATGAAGGGAGGTATTACTTTTGTTCCTAATGATAAAAATTAACTTATTCCACAAAGAATTTTCACTGGTTATAGAATGGTAATCGATTTTACAAAATTAAATGAAGCTACTAGAAAAGATCATTATCCTCTGCCTTTTATTGATCAAATGCTAGAATGAAAATCAAAGCATACACATTTTTGTTTCCTTGATGGATTTTCTAGTTTTCCCAAATACCTGTTTCACAACCTGATCAAGAGAAAACCACCTTTACTTGTCCTTTCGGAACTTATGCTTATAGACGTATGCCTTTTGGTTTATGCAATGCACCTACTACCTTTGAAATATGTATGGCTGCTATATTCTCTGACTTTTGTGAAAAGATTGTTGAGGTTTTCATGGATGATTTCTCTGTTTACGGAAGTTCTTTTGATGGTTGCTTAAGCAACCTTGCTCGAGGTTTGCAGAGATGCGAGCAAACCAATCTTGTCTTGAATTGGGAGAAGTGCCACTTCATGGTTAATGAAGGTATTGTCTTGGAACATAAAATTTCTGAACGGGGTATTGAAGTGGATAAAGCTAAGCTTGATGCAATTGAGGAAATGCCATGTCCCAAAGATATCAAAGTTATTCGTAGTTTCCTAGGTCATGCTGGTTTCTATAGAAGATTTATTAAAGACTTCTCTAAAATTTCTAGGCCTCTTATAAATATATTACAAAAGGATGTTCCATTTTTTTGATGATGATTGTGTAGAAGCCTTTGAATCACTCAAGAAAGCCTTAATTTCTGCACCTATTGTTCAACCACCGGATTGGAACTTGCCTTTTGAATTTATGTGTGATGCTAGTGATTATGCTATTGGTGCTGTTCTAGGACAAATAGTTGATAAGAAATTAAATTATATTCAATATGCCAGTAGAACTCTAGATAGTGCCCAACGCAATTATGCTACTACTGAAAAAGAATTTTTAGCAGTCGTGTTTGCTTGTGATAAATTTAGATCTTACATTGTTGATTCTAAAGTGATTGTTCACACTTATCATGCTTCTATAAAATATCTTATGGAAAAGAAAGATGCTAAACCTAGACTCATTAGGTGGGTTCTCTTGCTACAAGAATTTGACTTACATATCCCTGATAGAAAGGGAGCTGAGAAACCCATGGCTGATAACTTGTCTAGGTTAGAAAATATTCTTGATGACCCACAACCTTTAATGATAGTTTTCTTGATGAACAATTAGCTGCAATAAATGTTTATCATAACAATCCTTGGTATGCTCACTATTCTAATTATATTGTTGCTAAATATATACCACCTAGCTTCACATACCAACAAAAGAAAAATTCTTCTATGATTTAAGACATTACTTTTGGGATGACCCACTGATACAACTCCAACGTAAGTATTCATGCTGTTATATTATCATTCTTGGATGTTTTACAATCATTTTATAGCAAATTATATCATTTTTTGGGACTAACCTATTGACTCAGCAGTGCCAGTTGCTGTTTTTTTGCTTGTTTTTACATCGCAGGAAATCAATATCAAACGGAGTCCAAACACTGCGAAACTTTTTATGGATTTTTTATGGACCAGAAGACATTCAATGGGCCAGAGCAGCACGTGGGGGTGCCCCAAGGGCGGCACAACCCACCCGGGCGTGCCTGGGCCTCCAGGCGCGCCCCGGTTGGTTGCGCCCACCTCGGTGGCCTCCCGCACCCCCTCTTCGCCCTATAAATTCTCAAATATTCCAAAAACCCTCGGGAGAACCTAGATTAGAAGTTCGGCCGCCACAAGCCACAGTAGCCATCGAAAACCAATCAGGATCCTGTTCCGGCAACCTGCCGGAGGGGGAGATCATCACCGGTGGCCATCTTCATCATCTCGACGGCCACCACGATGAGGAGGGAGTAGTCCACCCTCGGGGCTGAGGGTTTGTACCAGTAGCTATGTGTTTAATATCTCTCTCTCTCTCCCTCTCTCTCTCTCGTGTTCTTGATGGCACGATCTTGATGTATGGGGTCTTTGTTAATATAGTTGGATCATATGGTGTTTCTCCCTCTCTATCTTGTTGTGATGAATTGAGTTTTCCCTTTGAGATTTCGTTATTATCGGATTGAATAATTTTATGGATTTGAGAGCACTTGACATATGTTTTGCATATGAATACCCGTGGTGACAATGGGGTATTATATTGATTCACTTGATATATGTTTTGGCAATCAACTCGCGGATTCCCGAGGTGACACTGGTACGCGTCGGTGCTATACAAATGGTTTTTAACCCCTTTCCGCGACGACATTTGGAGCCGTCGCCAAGTGAGTGTGGGCAATAGGGGGGTCCTTCCCACACGACCCATGAACCGTTGGGGATAGGGAGCCAAGATGCATGTACAGTACTCCTACTCGTTTGTGCTCGCATTGCCATCGTAGTCGGTATTCTGTGGTGCTATGTTTACGATGCGCGACCCATCACAAATGGTTCACTATTATAGAACATGTATGATAAGCATACAATCACACATATTCGCTTTTCACAAACCATATGCCATAACTAATTAATAAGATTAGCTAATCGTCGTACAAGTGTAAGATAGGATCACGAAACGTCGGACAGTCGTAACATTGTCGTACACGACAACTCGCACACGCTATTATGTGGTGCAACGTTTACGATGCATACTTCATCAGAAACAGTTCATGGTTGCGAATCGTATACGATAAGGCAACTATCGCACACGCTATTCTGTGGTGCAACATTCACGATGCATACTTCATCAGAAACAGTTCATGGTTGCGAATCGTGTATGATAAGGCAACTATTGCAAACTGTTAGTTTGCCAGCACCGTTTGTGATATTATCTAACATCGCACATGCTTTGCAAACGGCAACTGTGTGCACGCTTGCACACATTTCCTCTCTGTGAACCATCTCGGATTTTGGTGTATATTGCAAATGTTTGTGTTTTACCAACCGTGTGTGCCGTAACAACCTGGAGAGCGTAATTTCACCAGAATTTAATTGCTGCTATATCAAATTGAAATTGAAATTGAAACTGAATGTATGCTATAGCTTTATTCATATCCATCGGGTTTAGACAACCAATGAATTATTCGATTCATGGGTACACATCAAGAATTACATAAGAACCAAATAAAGAATGATGAACCACAGTCGTATACTTGTATTATTAAAGACGGTAATAAAGATGCGAAATACATTCTGGTTGCTGAACAAGGTGAAGCGGAATGCCCATATTGTGCCCTCTTCCATGCAGAAGGCACGCATGACTCTAGTCCAACCCCTTGTGATGGTCGACCGCCCATCCTTCACGGTCTTCATGAAAACATCTAGATAATCGTCGTGTTCTGGTAGAAATATTTTAATCTTTCCATGCCCACCAATCATGTAGTTTGAGAGGTAATCTTTAGTAAACTGCTTTGGGAACCACTACAAAGGAAAAAGAATCAGACATTGTCATCTAAGACAACTCATTATGGGCAGTAAAAAGAAGGCTGCAGAGTTCTTACTTACCATCCTGCAGTTCGCTATTGTATTGGATAAAGTGTAAACAAATAGTTTAATTGCCATCTTTTGACCCATTTTACTAACAATCTTTATCAGCTTCCTCACTTGATGCTGGTTCATCGATATCTCATTTCTCCATACGCAGAAAGGGTCGAAGAGCAGATCTTTACCAATGACATATGTACCTAAAAGCACCAAATTAATATTAGAAGCTAAACACCAATTGCACAATGATGTAGTACAACACTCTTTTATAATATCTTATAACATCCAATATACTCACATATTAGATGAATTAACATCTTATATTATGGGTCGGAAGGAGTTTATTGCATTCTTACAAATTATCGGCCGATTAATTGTTGTTGTATCCATGGGTTGGAGTTAGTTTGAGCTAATTCGGGCTCAAATAGCCCTAAAGTATATCTAAACATGAGGGCTAGTTTGAGGTAGTTGCATGTATAATCCACCCAAAAAACTATCCAACCCAAGAGGTGCTAATTGGAGCTAGTTCTCCTAGTGCATTTATTGTCAATCTAAGTACCTAACCCTGTCATCCAAACACGTCTTTGGATGGAGTTAGTTCAGGGTTAGTCATGAGCTAGAAACCAACTCTAACCTCTAAGCTAAGTTGAGTATCCAAACAGGGATGTGTTGTTGTTGTTGTTGTTGTTGTTGTTGTTGTTGCTGCCGCTCTTCTACGTGTATCTAGACATCATCAGAACATTAAGGTAACACTCTTCCTTGTTGCTATGTAGCCTAGGATTGCATATGTAGACATTAAGTATAGTGCAAGTTGCTATGTAGCCTCAGATATATTACATATGGCCCTAGTTACCTAATGATAAGTGGATTGCAGATATATTCAGTTAAAAGTACGATTCACCAATTAGTCCCTTATCAGCCCCCGGCCTATATGGTACCAGCTACCTATATCCTGAACAGTGAGCATATATATGCCATGGGATGAAACTAACCTCGATGGAAAACAACAGTCATTCCCAAAATTGTCCTGTGTAGGTACATCGAGAAGCATGTTAAGCACAACAGGCTAAAAATCAACCAAAATTATCCATGGCAGACAAAATAATATCCAAATGATAGCTTCAGTGTGAAGGTTTAAGCACACTAGTAAAGAAAAACAAGTGAAAAGGTGTGTTAACTACAACAGGCCTAACATATAACAACAAGCAAACATAGTCATTCAAACTGGTATTGTGCCGGTCTAAGTACACTAGTTATTGTTAAATAAAAATGGAAAGGCGTGTTTAACTACAAGATATAGCAACCAAAGGTAGTCATTCATGCCCTATTTGTTTCAGCTTCTCTTGGATTTTAATCACCTATGGATTCACTTCAGTGGCGAAGCTATTTTTGCGAATCAGCTTCACCGCCGAAGTACACTTTGAGGTGCTTCAGGAAATTGCACTAAAAATGACCCAAATCCAGATTCAGCTTCACTGGCAAAGCTGATTCCAAATAGTTGTTTGTTTCGGATTCCAGATTCGGCTTCACTGGCAAAGTTGGATCTGGTCCCAGAATCCGAAACAAACAGGGCCATAGTGGTATTGTCGAAACTGGTACTGATGAAATTGAACTGCACAGTTCATACTTGCACATATAGAACATCACATTGTGAATAACTGGAATAAACAAGGCATACTATGAACAACCAAAGATAGCATTTGAAAGTGGACATATGCTAACTACAAACAACAACCAAAGATAGCATTTGAAAGTGGACATATGCTAACTACAAACAATAAAACAATCAAGAAACTTTAAAAGAGGCATATGCTAGCTATAACAGGCTTAACAGCAAGCAAATATATGCATTCCTATCGGTATGTTTAAAACTGGATTGATGAAATGTACTGCACAGTAAATAATTGCACATACAGAGCATCACATTGTGAACAACTGGAATAAACAAGGCATACTGCAAACAACTAGATATAGCAATTAAAACTGGACATATTCTCACTACACTACAGAAGGACTCGACAAAACAAATCAGGGGTTTCCCCCTGTGAAGAGGCATGGCAAAAAAAATCATGGGTTTCCTCACTTGTCATAGATGGGCTCATTCCCGTGGGAAGAGCATGGACCCTGGATGCGCTCCATGTTGTCACAGATGGGCTCCTTCCCCTTGGAAGAGCACGGATGTAGGGTTCCTTCCCCAATGTCGCAGACGGTCTCTTTCCCCTTGGAAGGGCTGGAAAGGGTGCCCTCCTCGTGGTCGTCGTCGATGAGGTCTGACTTGGAAGCTGTGGATCCCAAGCCAGCGTCGCAGAACATGTCCTTCAGAAATGACCAAAGGGGCTTGATGGCGATGTAGGATGGCAAGTTGTTGACAACGAGCCAGAGTAGATCAGCGGTGGGGCCATGCATGAGATCGACAGCGGTCGAACCCGAGGTGTTGGGGGTGGGCCACTTAACCTGTGACATAGCCCGCCTCAGGCCGTCGCTGTCAATGACCTTGATGTTGTAGCCGGCGGCCGAGACATGCCTGCATACTCTAGCCCACTTCTTGAGTGCCTACCGCCAGTAATGGTCGTCAGCTTCCTCGGCGACGTCGGGCGAAGAGACCGCGATACACCTCTTTTGGGCCAGACACTCCTCGAGCTCCACGGGAAGTGTAGCCGGGCTTAGGCTATGATGCTCTAGAGTGGGGGATGGGGATGGGGATCTGGGGGAAAGGGGGAAAGGGGCATTTGGCGGGCGTCATCTAAGAAACTCAGGGCGGCCTTGGTATTCAGATCGGTGGGTAAGCTGCACGAGCAAACCGGCAGATGTTGACAACGAAGGTCTCGCGGCAGTGGCGGCGATAGGGACCTCGCTAGGGTTTCGAGAGAGGGAGGGGTGTGTGTGCGCGCGCACCCGAAGAGATTTTGGTGTGTGTGTGTGTGTGTGTGTGCCTTTGTGTGTGTGCCTGTGTGTGTGTGTGTGTGCGTGGAGGGGGGGCGGGGTGTGTTTGAGGAAATGGCGCGGGTACTGAAAATTTTACTACACGAGAATCAAACGCGGGAGTGAAATGCCAGGGCTAATGAAAATTTTGATGATGGTGCATCGCACACGGTCCGGAGATAACAACTATGTGTTATGAAACAGAAAAACACTCGACGCGGGCAGATATTTCTAGGGGCGGGCAGAATTGGGAACAAGAAACATCGCACACGGTCCGGAGATAACAACCATGTGTTATGAAACAGAAAAACCCTCGAGGCGGGCAGATATTTTCCAGGGGCAGGCGGGATTGGGAACAAGAAATGTCCCACATGGTCCAGAGATAACAACCGTGTGTTATGAAACAGAAAAACCCTCCTCGAGGCAGGAAGATATTTTCTAGGGATGCAGGTGGGATTGGGAAGAAGATACATCGCACACGGTCCGGAGATAACAACCGTGTGTTATGAAACAGAAAGAGGGGGAGCCTCGTGGAGCCCAATGTACTGTGCGGATGTGTGCATGACAGGGGCACCGGCGTGGCATACGGTTAGTTTGAGTGAACAGTGTCTGTTCCATCATTCAACTTGTGTAATGTTCATAAGTTTTGCAAAAAATGACGCGGGAGAGGGTCAAAACACGAACACACTTTCATGTGGACCAAATTTATATGTATGAAAAGGGTGGTTTGATTTTCAAATACCAAATGCAACTTCAGTGTCGCACCTATCTTGCAAAGCGCATGGTATTGCTTGCCCCCTCACACCCCTCGTGTCGGCACGATGGGAATCCTAAGCTATGAATGCATGCCCCCAACTGAGGCTCACCTAGCAAAGTGCGAAGTAGCTAGCAGCCCCCTCCCTCGTGTCGGCATGAAGGGAATCCTAAGCTATGAATGGATGCCCCCCCAATCGTGGTTCACCTAGCAAACTGCGAAGTAGCTAGCAGCGCCCCCCTCCCGCCCCCCGTGTCGGCTCGAAGGGAATC
>NC_041385.1:263507358-263520890 GCF_002162155.2 Triticum dicoccoides | reverse complement strand
GTTCACCTAGAAAAGTGCAAAGTAGCAGCCCCTACCCCCTCCCCCCCCTACACACACACTTTTAGTCGGCGGGCAAGAGATGCATCTCACCAAGATTGATCGTAAAACGGACCAAGAATAATCCACCTTGGTCGTACAACCTCTCTCTTGTTGTTGGTCAAAGTGATGGTCATCCATGCGACCCCAGATAGGCCAGCTCACCAATAATCACGCAAATAGCTAGTCCCTGAAGACAACCAGTGCATGCATGTGGCCCAAACATATGTATGGGTCAGGTGTGTTTTTTAGTACACAATGGAACAACTTTGATGTGGCACCGTGATTTCGAACTAGAAATCCCCACACTGATTGAGGGTTAGGTTGATGATGCATATGCATGTTACACCACACTTCAAGCCGGCGACGGGGATTCATGCATGCATGCATGCATAGTATACGCGCTCAAACTTTAATTAGGTCTGAATCTCACCACGACCTATACTACGATAACACGAACAAAATGAAGAATCCACCATGGTAACATATCTTGTTGTCGGTCAAGGTGATCATGATGTCCACGCGGGCCCATGAATATATAGGCTTGTCGCCGATAACCACGCGAGGGAGTGTACCATTCGAAGACAATCTCTACATGCATATGTTTGGAGGTGACACGTGCATGCATATTTGAATACCATTTCACAACATTGATGTGGCACGTGCATCGAAAATCGTACATTCTCCCCACTCAGAGAGAGATCAGTTCATGACGTATCGTTGTACTAGCCACTTCGACTCGATGGGAGGGATTCGTGCATACATATGCATGCGTGTATATATATATATATATATATATATATATATATATATATATATATATATATATATATATATATATATATATATATATACCGTATTTACAAGAAAAAAATAACCACCCTCCTAAGTCAAATTAACCACTCCCGTTGTCAGGCAAAAAGTAGTGATGGACCAAGCGGGCCCACAAATGGAAAGCATCGATATCGCTGATAGCCGCTTAAGTGGGTACGAGAGGACAACAACCATTGCTTTGCAAGTGGGCCAAACATATGTTGAATATAATACATAAAATGCACAACTTTGATGTGCCACACACGCCTCAAAAAATGTAAACCATGCACCCACACAGAGCGACGTTCATGAAGCGTACTACATATATTATGGTCCCCTTCCCCCTCTTCGACGCATACTATATGCTCCTACCATAATACAACCCAAAAAGAATCCTCATCGATGGTGAAATTAATTAACCTCTCCCGATGTAGGTCAAAGTGATGCACATGCATCGACGATGGCCTCGTGGGCTCACAGATGGAAGCGTCACACGTGGTTGTCCTAGCTAGGATAACCACCGCCTACATGCATGTGACGCAAAGAGGTGTTGTATGATGTTTGAATAGCCATTTTCACAATTTTGATGTGGCACGTGCCTTAGAAACTGAAAAGTCCCGACACTGAGTGAGGTGTACATGTTCACAGACGCGTACGTATAGTATATATACACCACCATAACACAAACAAAAAATGTTCTACCTTGCTGGTCAAATTAACCTCACTACCGATTGTTTATCAAAGTGATGGACGACGACCTCACGGGCCCACAGAAAAAGTCATGCACGACTATCGAGTGTCGTGTAGGACATACATAGACTGCATGTGGCCAAAACATGTATGTATGAAAGGGTTGTGTAATGTTTTAAATTACGAATTCATGACTCTGATGTGGTACCGGCCTGCCTAACAAAACGGCCAACCCACACGGTGGCTCACAATTCGTAGTGTACTGTGAGCCACTCGCCACCCCCAGACGCACACACCCACACACACTGCGAATCCATCGCAACTACGATGCATGTTAAATTAATTATCCCGCGGTGAACATAAATATGTTACCAAAGGAGGGATGTTTTAATTTCGAAAAAAATCAGAGATCATTAAGACGTTTTAATACATTAATTGATTGATTTTCTATGGGTATAATGTGCAAAAATCAAATTCGAGCTACATGCACACGTGACAGTGCACCTAAATGGATTGCAAAAACACATGTGTCTCGCTAGGTGCATGTTTACTCCCCGTGTAACAAATTTCCAACATTGACAATCTTGATTTTTAAATTCTAGTACGTCCAAAACTTATTTGAAGTTCGCGAAACTCATCGTGTTGTCATATGGACACCAATACAAAGTTGCATTGTACTTTTTTTGGTCAAATTTGAGACCAGTTTTGATGTAATCTTTATCTAATTACAAACGAGGGATTATTAATAATTGGGAACCAATATCCCAAACGGACTATTTATTCGAACCGAGAGCTTTAGACCAACAATGGATACGTGCCATGCTTTGGTTAAGCAAAAAATAAAGCGACATCATTAATCATCCAAATAGAAAAACAATATACATGCCGCCACGTGACCCGTGTACCGTGCAAGCTGGCGTGAGTTGACGGGACGCATGCGAGCAGTCCGTCGCACACGCAGACCAGGAGGCATGCGTGTAGGTGTGTGAATTGACGGAGGCGTGCTTGCTACGCAGTGTCATTGGGAGGAGTGCGACTAGCTTTCTAAAACGACGGTAGGCATGCCAGCAGTCCGGTGCATAGGCTCACCGGGAGGCGAGCCAGTGGTTTGACCGCCGCCCGCGTCTCCCCCACTACTCCATATTAATGGTGTGCCCGAGCGGCCGCACCCCCATCCTCGCCACATGAACAATCCTCTCTCTCCGCTTGCATCCTCGACGCTGCTCTCAGTCATCAAAGACATCAGTGTATGAGGATGCCGCTGATGCGCCCCATTTGAGGTTGTGGCGACGCCGGGGCTGCTAAAGCACCGGAGCACGGCGTGGAGATGGAGACAGAGGTTGTCGTCACCGTCGGTGAGTTATCGCTACAACCTCACGTCATCGACGACGTCGAGCTTCCACAGCCAGAGGCGGAGTTCCACACCGACTCTGGTGACGACTCGGGCGACGACTCCGACAACCACTCTGGCGATGACTCTGACGACAAGGACAACTGGTTAGTCATCTATACCCATTTATGTGTCAAATAGATCCTAGGGTTTCTCTGGTTAATCCTGCCCTCCCTTTTTGGAATAGAAATCCTATGGTTATGTTCTCCAAATCCATGAAATCTGAGTAAGTTTTGTTAGATCCGTGTAGTGTATTGATTGTTTGAATGGTACAAGTGATAAGTGATTAGTTGTTTCATCTGTGGAAATTATTTTTGCTAGTAATCCGACTGGTTAGTGTTTGTGCTAATAATTCCTAGCCAGGACTTGACAATTGATTTTGAATGACCTACATATGTTTGTGCCATTATTTTCTTCAAGATTGGTCTGTACATAGATGAATGTGCTTAAAAATCGAACCATAATCTCTGGATATGTATAAATAAATAGCCATAAATTCCTAATCCTACTTCATGGCATCTAATCGTTGATTTGATGCCAATTTTGGTAACTGCCAAATGTTCGCTAGAGATTAGTTTGTAACCATTAATTTGACGCCACATTTTTAACTACTTGTATAGGTGTTGTCTGATGATGTAGACAACGAGGATGAAGATGTCCAGAGGAGGTACAAGAGGCAAATCCTATGGGAGCTTTATGCAGGAATGCATAACAGGCGTATTAGGACCTGGGACGACGGCTATCGATGCCCAGTTTGCAACCATAAGCTTTATGACGCGTATCAAAGTGTTCTGTCACATGCAAGAGGACAGGCCGTTGGCTCCTTCAAGCAAAAGTATTCTCGCAGGGTGGAGCATGGCGCGTACGCCGAGTACCTGGAGAAGCTTTAGGATCATGCCAGCTTGTGAGAAGAGATGTGGGATCGAACTGTGTATGCTTGAGGATGCTTAACCACGGTTGAACTATGCTTGTGTACGTGTACGCTTATTATCTATGTCTGAGTATGTTTAATCTATGTTTTCTTATGTATAACTGTGGGGTATGGATGGAATCAGTTCTGTTGATGGAATCTACCTCTGTCCTCGTTTATTGGTCCCCTTTGTAATTTGTGTTAAATGTTGACCAAAGATTTAACTGACAAAATGTTAGTGCAGGTCAGCAAAATTATATCGTTGGATGCATATTTGAACATAGTGTTCAATGATAATATTTTTGGTGACATGCATAAACATTTCTTAGTCAAATATTTGGTACAAATTACAGAGGGGACCAATAAACCAGGACGGAGGTAGTACGTCAATCACACATGGTTCCCAAAATTGGAACCGTGCGTAATGACTTTCATTTTGCCTGTTGCTTCAAACACACACGGTTCCCAAAATTGGAACCGTGTGAAATGACTTTCATTTTGCTTGTTGCATCAATCACACATGGTTGGCTCTAGCAAACCATTTCCTCCGAAATTCTTTGTGGGACAGAAAACCCTCACCACCCAATTCAAAAAAGAAAATAGAAAACCCTCCCCATCCCCACGTCACAAAAACCCTCACCCCATGCCTCCGGTCCCCATTCACACATGCACAAGCTCCTCGCGTCTATGCATGGCACCGCCTATCGCAGCGGTAACCACTTAGCTCGACGCCTGCCACCGCCGCCAGGCCTCTGACAAACCCCACCGCATTTCGCCACTTCCGCTTGCCGCCGCCTATCGCCATCGACTTTCTCGACGCAGCTCGCGGTCGACCCAGCTCCGCTCGGTTGGGAAATCTTCCATACTGAGGGTTTTTTTCTCATGGACGACAAGGTCACTAATTTAATGAGATATTATCTCATCTCTCATCCCAGTTCATCTGCCTCCTTTAATCACCCAGCGGAAATCACCGTTAATTCATTTTTTTTTGAGATGATTTGATGGTTTTTTCATTCATAGAGTGTACGGCGCGCCAACACATCAGGACCTTGCGACATCCGCTGGAGATTCAATCTCATCGTACCAGATGAGTTGAGCATGTGTGTGGTATGTTCAATCTCACCCTAAATCGGTTGGCATGGCCTAGTTTCCTGAAGATATTCTAAATATTGCTATATTTGGATAAAAGGTGCCACATGCACCATATACATCAAAGGGGATTTTCCCCCTCTTCTTTCTATATTAGGCAAATTATTGATGTATTGTTTTTTCGATTACTCTTCCATGACATCATGTTTACCCTATCTGTTTAATTATAGATTTTTGTCCTTCGATTTCAAGTGTTGTATCAATTTGGGCCCATATTTGCATGTTACCATATTTTCTTTAACAATCCTACCATTTTCTGCGGCGCATCCCTTGCTATGCAATAGATTATGTAGTGCACAATTTTTTCCCTTTACATAGATCAAAGCTACACGGATGTCATACTACACACAAACCATGGATTTACAATCGTTGCTACTGTAAGACTTGATGAACATGGTGACTCCTATTTTGGCGCTGGCTTTTGGAAAGAAACTTCTAAGTTTTATGTACTAAAAGCTAGCACTAAAATTGGACTTCACATAAAAGGGCCTGGTCATGAGATATATGCTAACTTCCCCAACAAAATCATCCGTCCTGACTTTGTTTGAAGTAAGTTTTCTTTTCAACTATCTGCATGTTGACTTACCCAGCAATGTTAAATGAATTGTGTAGTATTTAAGCAATCAATTGTTATTCCCTTTTCTTACTATATTCCTACCTAATAACTTCTAGTTACCAATACTTTTTTCTATTGCCCCGTTTTAACTAAATATTCCTTGGACTCTCGTTTCTATCAGAAAAGCGCCGCTGACAAGGAGACTCTGGAGGTGGAGAACGGGGCTGCCAACAAGCAGAGGCGGGGCGAGCTAGAACCGCAAGCGACTCCGGCAGGCATAGACTTCATCAGCAGGCTCCCCGATGATATGTTGCCAGTCATCATCTCCCTCCTCCCAATCAAATGTGGGGCACGGATAACCGTCCTATCCCAGCGGTGGCGCCCCCTATGGAACTTCACCCTCTCGACCGCATCGACACCACGAGCTCTACCATGGCTATCGCAAAAGCTTGGATGCGTTCTCCAAGATCCTTGGCAGTCACCCTGGCCCAACCAGAGGCCTTAGGATGGGCAAGTTCCGTTCCAACGGTAGGGACCAAGCCAAGCTTGATGAATGGTTCGGATCCCCCGCCCTAGATCAGCTCAAGTAGCTCACTTTTGATGATGGTCTTATGCGCCCGCTGCCAACTTCCGCGCTCTGCCTCGCGCCCACGCTGCGCGTTGCCAAGTTCAGGAACTGCCATCCCCCCTTAATGACGCGCCCGCTCTTATTCTACCATGACTGAAGCACCTCGAGCTCGTCGCTGTCTGTCTCTCATACGGTGACATGGAGCGCCTGCTCCATGGCTGTACTGCACTCGAGTAGCTCCATCTTTAGGCGATCAATGAGTTGACTACATTCCACGTCACCTCCATGACTCTCTGGACTATTTATGTGTGTTATTAGTTCGTCGGGAAGACATCACAAGATGTGTACCATGGTATGGTCATTGATGACACACCTGCACTTGAGAGATTACTTGTACTTGATCAAGTAGGTCCAACAAGAATCAATGTCATTTCTGCGCCGAAATTGACAGTGCTGGGCTAATCGTCTGACAAATACTCCAAACTTGTTATTGGATACACACCTGTTCAGGTGCAACAGCCGCCTTGTACCTATCCTTCTACAAATTAACATTATTTTTAATTTTGAAGATGTTTGTTCGTCTATCATTCAGAAAATGATTCCGACAAGCTTGGCCGCGAAACTGCGCACAGTGAAGGTCTTGGCAATAGAATCTATCGGCCCCAACCTGGAGCAAGTTGTCACTTTCCTGAGATGCTTTCCGTGCCTGGAGAAGCTATATATTGAGGTGATGTTCCTTTCCTGTTAAATGTAAACCATAAGGGAGTTCAAACCGTGACACCTTTTTCCAAGTTTACAATGACAATGTACTACGATTTTTGAAGGATTCTTTTGGAGGATTTCAGTACATACATGTCTCCTTTTCCACGTTTACAATGACAATGCTTGATCCATATGGTTACAATCCATATGCATTTCTCCTTTGGATTCATCTGTACTAGTTTGCTTAGGGAACTTTTCATCCACTCCAACATATTATGAAGATCGAAGATGGCATGTTAATGCCCATGTTAATCATGTCAGATCAAAAATGGCATGTCAGTGCATTTTACAAATCCGGCAAACCAAATAGGCCTGTAGTAGTGTTCAAGACTGCATCTAGGCACTAACATGTTTTCTTCTGTTGCAGATAAGATTAGGCCCAGTTGTGGATAATGTGATACAATATAATAATCATGTCGAATGCCTAGATCTGCATCTCTCAGAAATTACTTTGAACTCCTACCGAGGGACCTTACCAAAGATTATATTCGCTAGGTTCTTTGTTGTTAGAGCAAGGGTGTTGAAGGTAATGAGGTTTGCCCTACATTTATTTCGGAAAAATGAATGGTTTGTTGATCAGCGCGGGTGCCTGCGGCAGAATGGAATAGGCTCCAAAAATGCTGGATTTCCTTTTGGAACTTCAGATGACAGAGTAATCGGAACACATCGTGTCAACACCATACACGACTTCTCAGTGGCTGACACCTTTGCAAAAGTTCTGAGGTTTCAAAACCAGATTAGAAGTGGTAATATTAGTTTAAACCTCTCTGATATCCATGTTCGGCGGATCAGCATGAGCGTTTGCAGCTGGTGAGCTGAATTTCATTTCTAATATCAGTTTGAACCTTGTAATCTTCGAATTTGAGCCATATAACTCTGGAATTTGAACCTTGTAATATTTCGAGCCTTTGTGGTACAATCGTTGAAATGGCATTGTATGAGACTCGTATATTGGTAGCACTATTTTGACCTTAATATGGAATGGTCTTAGATTTGATTTTATTAACCATTCTCGAATCTGTTTACCTTGTCTATCTCACGGCACACGGTCTGTATAGCTAACTCGACTGTGATCTTGGACATTATTGCACACAGTTGGTTTCTTCCACCGTGTGCCCTGTAGAGCATAGAATTAATTATCACACTTGAGTGTCCATCATCACCCTTATGTGTAACTTTGACCTCATCACCACGGGTAAACTTACGACCGAAGTCAACCCACACACTTCATTTTTACAAAAACAAATTGCCAATAAATGCCCACGATTTGTCTCTCTTCTAGTCGACGTGTGGCAAACCAAGCCGGGTGGGAAGCTTGCATGGTAAACTGTGCGGTAGCGCAGGAATAGGTTCACCGATGATACATTTGGCGCCTCTTCGAGCCCACGCATGGTCAAACTGCGGTGCGGTGTTGTCAAGCGTGCACTAGAATCCTCACTGCGGTGCGGTGTTATCAACCGTGCACTGGAATACTCCACTATGAATGCCGTGACAAGACGTGACAATTACAGGCCGGCTGGCCCCCATTTGTTACAGCGGCTACTTAACCCTTGTGTCTCTTGAACCTTTCGTTCACGCCCCACCATTGCAAGAACCACACCCACCATGACAAATTCTTAGAGATTATCCTGCGCAGCTCCAATGGCACTCCGAGCAGTTGCCGACGAGAAGTAGCAGTTCACCATGCATGCCGTGGTGGACACCCACCGAAGGTTCACGGAGCTCTTGGTGGTGTACACCAACAACCTGGTCTGGGTGGAGCACTCCATCCGCATCATGGAGCTGTTGCTTGCCGATGACAAGTACAAGGTGGTCGGGTTCGACCTCGAGCACACCCGCGCTTGTTCCGAGTCTCGTCCCAAGGTTGCCATTGCCCAGATGTGCGTGCGCCACCACGTCCTCGTCTACCACTACTACCTGGCCACAAGGCCTTGCGGGCGTTTCCCCAGGTTTGTGAACAGCCCCCACTACATGTTCGCTATGGTTGACATCACGAACGATGTCAAGGTGTTCAAGAATTCGGGCATCGCTTGCCAGTATCTTGTCGACATCCAGGGCCAATACAAGATCTGGGGCAGCACGGAGCATGAGAAGGACTCACTGGTTCACCTCCCCGAGGCCATAATCGACCCCTGCTACAGAGACATGAAGAATTCCTACAACAACGACAAGTGTGCCTGGCACTCGGCCTGGATGGAGAAACTCGGCAAAGCTCGCGTCGTGTATGCGGCAAAGGAGGCGTACACATGCTACGACATGTACAGGCGGATCGTTGACATAAGGAAGTGCCTCCTTCCCCAAAATGGCCAGGGATCCAGCTGGAAGCAGAGCAATGGCAAGCATCGTCGCAACAAGAAGTCGATGATTAGATCCTCGTTTCTGCTAGTTTAGTATCCATGTAATTGCTTACTTTGCTGTGTGAAAATGTTATCTGTGTAGTCACTTGTCTAATTGTATGCTTAATTTGGTTATGCAATGTTGTCTTTTTAAGTATATAGGTTGATGGTCTGTAGACATAGCAAATCACATTTCACGCAGACTAAACGAGGGAACCCATCGGTGATGATTTCATCAATCACTGACATTGTATACCAGCAATCGTTTTCTCACAACACACACAGCTTGTTAACAGGAATCATCTGTGTTGTTATCGGTCTTCCCACACATTTCTGATTACAAACTTGTTTGTCGCGTATCACACACATCTTGTTATATTTAACCGTTTCTGTTCTCTTGTCTCAACACAAACAGTTCATCCGAGTGAACTGCATGATGTATATCGCACACACCTTGACCTGGCTAACCGTTTCTTTTGTGTTGCCTAATCACAAACAGCTCATCCGAGTGAACTGTATGATGTGTATCGCACACGCCTTCATCTGGCTGCCCGTTTCTTTTGTTACTCCTCATCGTAAACAGTTAATTGAACTGAACCGTATGCCCTACATCGCACATGCAACTAAAAACTGAACCATGTTTGATGCATCCGACATCAGAAACGTTTTGCACTTATTTGACGGTTTCTTACATCACTGTTTGCGATAATTGCATTGCACACAGTTTCTCGAAGGGTCTCTGATCGTAGTGTCGCGTTAGCAGCATCCTGCAGTAGTGTGACATTGGGGTAATCTATGCATAGGGGTTGATGCACGTTCTAGTCTTTGTTTCTCCGGTAGAAATCTTGGGGCACTCCTTGAGGTTCTTCGTGTTGGATTGAGTATTATGAATCTGAATTTTCTTTGGTGTTATTTTAGTATGAACTCTTGGATAGATTGATCAGAAAGAATAGTTTTGAGGTGGTTTCGTACCCTACAAACATTTTCTTCTTATGGTCTCGGCTAGATAAGAACTTTTGAGTGATTCTTCGTTGCACGTTGAGGGATGGTTATGTGATCCAATTATATTAGTATTGTTCAGAGATTGCACTAGCGAAAGTACGGACCCTAGGGCTTGTTTTCAAGAATTGCAATACCGTTTGTGCTCCATTTTATCAATTTCTACCTTGCTGTTTTTATTTATTCAGATTATAAAAATATATGTCTACCATCCATATTACACTTTTATCACCATCTCTTTGCCGAACTAGTGCACCTATACAATTTGCCATTGTATTGGGTGTGTTGGGGACACAAGAGATTTCTTGTATTTGGTTGAAGGGTTGTTTGAGAGAGACCATATTCATCCTACGCCTCCCACGGATTGATAAACTTGAGGTCATCCACTTGACGGAAGATTGCTACTGTCCTAAAAAACTCTGCGCTTGGAGGCCAACACGAGTCTACAAGAATAAAGTTGTGAAGTAGACATCATTCTTGGAGGCCCAACATGAGTCTACAACTCGAGTCTATAATTTTTGATTCTTCCATGTTGTTATTTATCATTCTTGGATGTGTTACAATCATTACAGTCATTTATATCATTTTTTGGTACTAACCTATTGACATAGTGCCATGTGCCAGTTGTTGTTTTCTGCATGTTTTTTACATCGCAGAAAATCAATATCAAACAGAGTCCAAACACTACGAAACTCCTGGAGGATTTTTTTGGGCCAAAAGAAACCCAGTGGGCAAAGGAAGCACCTGGGGGGCTGCTCGAGGGAGCAGCACCCACCAGCGTGCGCCAGGAGGCCCAGGCGCGCCCAGGTGGGTGCTGCCCACCCCGGGTGCCCCCTAAGCTGCCTCTTTGCTCTATAAATACCCCAATATTCCAGAAACCCTAGGGGGGTCGATGAAATATTGATCCAGCCGCCGCAGAGTCTAGAACCACCAGATCCAATCTGGGCACCATCATGGAGGAGTTCACCACTTTCGTTGGTGCCTCTCCTATGATGCGTGAGTAGTTCTTTGTAGACCTATGGGTCCGTACTTAGTATCTAGATGGCTTCCTCTCTCTCTCTCTCTCTCTTTATCATCAATACAATGGTCTCTTTGATATCCATATGATGTAAGCCCTTTTGCGGTGTGTTTTTTGGGATCCGATGAACTTTGAGTTTATGATTAGATCTATGTTTTTATCCAAGAAAGTTATTTGAGTCTTCTTTGATATCTTATATGAATGATTGCTTATAGCCTCGTGTTTCTTCTCCGATATTTGGGTTTTGTTTGGCCAACATGATCTATTTATCTTGCAATGGGAAGAGGTGCTTTGTAGTGGGTTCGATCTTACGGTGCTTGATCCCAGTGACAGAAGGGGAATCGACACGTATGTATCGTTGCTACTAAGGATAACAAGATGAGATCTATATCTCCAAAAAAGATAAACAGATCTCGTCTACATCATGTCATCGTTCTTATTGCATTACTCTATTTTCTCATGAACTTAATACACTAGATGCATGCTGGATAGCGGACGATGTGTGGAGTAATAGTAGTAGATGTAGGCAGGAGTCGGTCTACTAATCTTGGACGTGATGCCTATATAATGATCATTGCCTGGATATCGTCATGATGATTTGAAGTTCTATCAATTGCCCAACAGTAATTGTTTTCCCACCGTTTGCTATTTTTCTCGAGAGAAGCCGCTAGTGAAATCTACGGCCCACGGGTCTCTTTTCATCATATTTGCCTTTGCGATCTATTTTCTCTTGCATTTATTTTCAGATCTATTAAACCAAAAATACAAAAATACCTTGCTGCAATTCAATTGTTCTGCGATCTATTTATCCTATCTACCACTTTTACCTCACGTTATTTGCCTATCTTGAGGCGTCGTACCCGGAAGGGATTGACAGTCGTGTTAAAGGGTATTTGTTATTTGTGTGCAGGTGTTGTTTACGTGGTGTGAGGAGGTTCTCCTACTAGTTCGATAACCTTGGTCTCATCACTGAGGGAAATACCTACCGTCGCTATACTTCATCATCCCTTCATCTTTGGGGAAATACCGACGTAATTCTAGCAGACATCAGTTCATATCATGCCTAGTAGTAGCTTTACATTGGGTTTAGAAAGTGAAATCTTTTGAAGATTGACAATCACAATATTGGTCATACAAGCAATTCATGAATGATTACTATAAGAAAGAGAACTTTCACATGCAAATACACTATCTTGCAAATCTTTTATGATTGTGAGCCCCCATCAAAATATTATATGCCAAAATTGTTGACGTTGGATAAGGAAGACAACGTAATGATTTATGTTTGTTCATATTCATGTAGAAGTTATCGTAATAGATCCTTCAACATGTGGTGCTTTCCCCCCATCTTTTCTAGCCAAAAATTCCGCACCAAGTAGAGATACTACTTGTGCACCCAAAAACCCTTAAACCCAAATCTTATTCTCAAGAGTCCACCATACCTACCTAAGGATTGAGTAAGATCCTTCAAGTAAGTTCTCATCGGTGCAATAAGGAAATAAAAATTGCTTTTAAAAGAGTTAGATCATTTAGTGTAAGAGAAAATTGAGCGTTGTACAAACTTGTGATGGCGAAGAATAAAAGCAAAAAACTGCATAATAAAGGTTGCCATCATAAGGTGCAATATAACGTGATGTTCTCTTGCACTAAGGGATTGAGCATACAACCAAAAAGCGCATGGCGACCTCTGCATCCCTCTGCAAAGGGCCTATCTTTTACTTTTATGTATTTACTTTCATGCAAGAGTCAAAGTGTTTCTCTCTATTCCTTTTTATTTTTATCTTTTGGCAAGCATCATGTGGTGAGGAAAGATCTAGGCACATATATCCAGTTGGATATGGGTAGCATGAGTTATTATTGTTGACATCACCCTTGAGGTGAATATGTTGGGAGGCAAAATTATAAGCTCCAATCTTTCTATGTGTCTGGTTGAAACATTTTGCTCATGTGTATGCGGTGAGTGTACACTACTAGGGAAAAGCCTATACACAGAATCTTAGCAGCAGCGAGGGTTAAAAACCCTCGCTACTGCTACTTACTAGCAGCGCAGGTTTTTAAACCTCGCTACTACTAAGTTGATACCAGCAGCGCGGGTTTGTAACCCTCGCTACTACTAAGCGGTCTCTACCGTGCCCCCGGGATATGCCATAGTAGTAGCGCGGGTTTTTAACCCTCGCTACTACTAAGTTGATAGCAGTAGCGCGGGTTTTTAACCCTCGCTACTACTAAGTGGCCCCTGGACCATGCCATAGTAGTAGCGACGGTTATAAACCCGCGCTACTGCTATCAACTTAGTAGTAGTGAG